>NC_046165.1:33248386-33445672 GCF_011064425.1 Rattus rattus | reverse complement strand
CAGAGAAAAGAACTGGAAGAGCTTAAAGGAGTTCGAGACCCCTTATGAACAACAATGCCAAGCAACCAGAGCTTCCAGGGACTAAGCCACTACCTAAAGACTATACATGAACTGACCTGGACTCTGACCTCATAGGTAGCAATGAATATACTAGTAAGATCACCAGTGGAAGGGGAAGCCCTTGGTCCCGCTAAGACTGAACCCCCAGTGAACAAGAATGTTGGGGTAGGGCGGACAATGGGGGGAGGAGGGGAGGAACACCCATAAAAGAAGGGGAGGGGGAGGATTCCAGGGGATGTTAGCCTCAAACCAGGAATGTGAATAACACTCTTGAAATGTAAATAAAATACTCAAGTTAATAAAAAAAAAAAAAAAAGTACACAGGGCATATAATGCTGTGTTTCTGAGACTGATGTTACTCATAATTTGTTGCATCAGTGCATGGGGAAGCCCAGGTCTCAATCCCAGCACTGCAGAGCATAAAACAGAGCAATCTTTTTATTGCAGAGGCCAAAATCATCTACATCAAGAGTTGTAGTATAACAAAAAAATTAGGTTTCCTGTAAATTAATCGCCCAGGTTGTGTGGGCACTCCTGAGACTGCAGGGCAGGAGAGACCACCAGTACTGCCCACTCATGCCTACATCCACCGCCCAAGAGGAAACTGTATAGGGATTCAAAAAGTTCATTTATTGAGGTTTTCTACTCCTATGGTCATTGGTTTCTCCTGAGAGCCAACCTGGCTCTGCTGCAAAGTGAGCATAGTACAAGGGTCCTTCAGCATTTCTGAACAAAACAGAGCTTATTATCAACATTCCAGAAATATGAAGAACCCCTAGGTTGCTTTTATGTCTACACAAAGATGGATAAGGCAACTTGTATTTGGAAAGATATGATAATTGAACCAGGATCAGCTGATTCAGTGTCCAGAACATGTATGAGATGTTACCAGACTGATAGTGTAAGTCATTCAGGCTGCAACCCCAGTAGAGATAAGGAACTACCTGTCAAATCAAAAACCAAGGAGGATTTGATCATATTCCATGGTGTTGGAGTGTAGTGCCCGGAAAATGTTAGTCATCTCCTAAAACACAGACAGAAGCTAATCTGAAACAAGTTAAATCAGGATCTTTATTCTATTCTAGCTAGCTCAGGCCCCTCCAAAACACCACCTTTACGGGCACAGAATGATTAAATCAAATTTGATATCAGGGCCTACAGGAGGACTCCTTTTCTGATGTCATTGGTAACCTTGCCAATTCCTTGTTGATCTGCATTCATCAGTACAGTATCAGACTTTGACACACTTTTTTGCCTTTAGAAAGCTAAGTTTTCTCTCTGTATTGTTCTAGATTAAAAAAAAATTGTTTCTAGACCTCCAGATCCCCCAAAAGTCCTGCTCCCAAAACCCATGGGGAAAAGAGGCTGATCACCAGAACCTGTGGGCACTCCGCAAACTGCAGGGCAGGAGAAACCCACTTCTGCCCACCTTTGCCCACATCCCTGAGAAAACTGCACAGTGCCTCTGGGGACACAGGAATATAGGGCAGTCAAAGTTGCCAGGAACACTGAGGTCCAGACTGCCCGGATCTGAAGGACTGGTCAAACATCTTCATGCACCAAATCCATGGGGGAGTGCTGGACCTTCAGATGGGCAGACATACCTGGGAAACTAGAGGAGAATACTCTCTGCCCATTTCTGACTCTAGAGAAAAACCCCTGAAAGATGTGGGCCCCAATGGGTGGACTGGACCTAAAGGAGGGGCAGGTCTTCTCCTGCTGCCCTCAAACTGAAATCTAGCCCCTGGAGTGACTTCATACAAGTGTGATCAAGCACCTGTTCCAAAATGGCTGAAAACAGGAAAATAGTTCTATCAGGAATGCTGACCACCAGAATACCTATAAGGGAGGTCAAGCCACTGTCAGAAACAGAAAGAAAAGAAAACACCACAGGCAGCCCGATGGCAAGGGGCAAGCGCAGGAAATTAACCAACAGAAACAGACAACTTTGGCATCATCAGAGCCCTCTCCAGAAAATAGAAACATACTGGATACCCAAGACAAACCAGGGCAAAAGATTTAGATTTCAAAACACAACTTCAAAATAATAATGGAAAATGGAAAAAGCTACTAAAAAACTCCCTTAAAAATCAGGACAACAATGAGAAGATCAAACCCTAAAGATAAACAAACAAACAAACAAAATCCCTGTTTGCAGGAGACAGTTCTCAGTGGCAGGAGATACCATGAAAACATCAACACTGGTGGCTCCCTAGCCAAAACATCTCAGGAAATTCAGGACACAAAGAAGTTCAAACCTAAAAGATAATAGTTTGGCAGAAGGGGAAGCTGTCCCACCTTCAAACAACCAGTAAATATATTCAACAAAATTATGTGGTTTTAAACAGAACTGAAAGGCTGTGGCCCATCAAACATTGCAAAAGGCCCATGTCCAAATAGATTTGACTAACAATCTTCACTAATGTCAAAACACCAAATCCACTACAAAAAGAAAGAATCCATTAAACATCTAAGGGAAAATGGTGCAAGTGACATATAAAGCCAGACCTAAAATTACTGGACTTCTGCCTAGGACTATTCCAGAAGATCTTGGAGAGTGTCATACAGACCCTGGAAAAACACAAATGCCAGCCCATCTACTTATCCTGCAAAACTCTCAATTAACATAGATGGAGAACTGGTGATATTCCATGACACAACAAAATTTACATAATATCTTTATACAAATCCAGCCCAACAAAGGATAATAAATGGAAAATTCCAATACCAGGAGAGAAACTATGCCATGCAAAAAGCAAAAATGTAATCTCCTTGCAATGAAACCAAAAGAGAGACACACAAACATAATTCCACCTTTAACAATGAAAATAACAGGAAATGACAACCACCATTCCTTAATATCTCTCAACATCAACAGACTCAATTCCTCATTAAAATACATAGATTAACAGGGTGGTTACGTAAAGAGGACCCAGCATTTTGCTGTATACAGGAAAAACACCACAGAGAAAAAGACAGACACTACCTCAGAGTAAATGGCTGGAAAACAACTTTCAAGCAAATGGCCTGAAGAAAAAAGCTAGAGTTGCCATTCTAATAACCAGTAAAATGACTTTAAACCAAAAGTCATCAAAAAAGATAAGGAAGGACACTTCATAGTCATCAAAGGAAAAATCCACCAAGATGAACTCTCAAACCCAAATATCTATGCTCCAAATGCAAGAGTAACTACATTCATAAAAGAACCCTTACTGAAGCTCAAAATATATATTGCACTTCACACAATAATAGTAGATTTCGACAACACACCCTCATCAATGGACAGATCATGGAAACAGAAATTAAACAGAGACATAGAGAAATTAAGAGAAGTTAGGAACCAAATGGATTTAACAGATTTATAGAACATTCTATCCTAACACAAAAAGTTATACCTTCCTCTCAGCACCTCATGGTACCTTCTCCAAAGTTGACCATATAATCAGTAACAAAACATGCCTCAATAGATACAGGAAGATAGAAATAATCTCATGCATCCTATCAGATCACCATGGACTAAAACTGGTCTTCAATAATAACAAAAACGAAAGAAAACCCACATATACATGGAAGTTGAACAATGCTCTACTCAATGACAACTTGGTCAAGGAAGAAATAAAGAAAGAAATTAAAGACTTCTTAGAATTTATTGAAAATGAAGATAGAACCTTCCCAAACTGATAGAACACAATGAAAGCAGTGCTAAGAGGAAAACTTAGTGCTCTGAGTGCCTGCAAAAAGAAACAGGAGAGAGCATACATTAGCAGCTTTTTGTTCATTCTTGAACAAAAAGAATCAAATATACCAGAGAGGAATAGAAGGCAGGAAATAATCAAACTCAGGGCTGAAATCAACCAAGTAGAAACAGGAAGGACCACACAAAGAATCAACCAAACCAGGAGTTTATTCTATGAGAAAATCAACAAGATAGATATACCCTTAGCCAGACTGACCAGAGGTCACAGAAATTTATCCAAATTAACAAAATCAGAAATGAAAAGGGAGACAAAACAACAGAATCTAAGGAAATTCAAAAAATATCATCAGATCTTACTACAAAAGCTTATATTCAAAAAACTGAAAAATATGGAGGAAATGGACAATTTTCTAGACAGATATAAGGTATCAAAGTTAAATCAGGAAAAAATAAACTATCTAAACCACCCCATAAATAGAAAGCAGTTATTAAAAGTCTCTCAACCAAAAAGAGTCCAGGTCCAGATGGGTTTAGTGTAGAATTCTATCAGACCTTCATAGAAGACCTCTTACCAATACTGTCCAAACTATTCCACAAAATAGAAACAGATGGAGGAATTCCAAATTCATTCTATGAAGCTGTAGTTACTATTATACCTAAACCACACAAAGACCCAACAAAGAGAATTTCAGACCAATTTCTCTTATAAATATCGATACAAAGATACTCAATAATATTCTTCTAACCAGAATCCAAGAACACATCAAAACGATCATCCATCATGTTTTAAGTTGGTTTCATCCCAGGGATGCAGGGATAGTTCAATATATGGAAATTCATCAACGTAATCTGTCCCGCACTACGTCTCGCCAGCAGGAACGACGCGGCACACACAGGATCCTTCTGCAGAAAAAGCTTTACTGCGTCTTGAGAGGAGAGCATAAGCTTACAATGCGGAGGCACGCCGAAAGTGAGGAATAACCGTCCCTTATATAAAATATCCTCCCCTAGGGGCGTGTCACTCTCTGACTGGTCACTGCCAATTATGCCAGATGGCGTACCAAAACGTCGTGTCCCTTTGAGTAGGGAAGTTACCAGGCGCCTGCGTATTGCCCTTTTTTACTAAGTGCGTTCTGCGGATGCGGTGCCATCTTGTAATGGGTATGTGAGACAGCTCCTCACATATGTGAGACAACTCCTCACATATGTGAGACAGCTCCTCAGACAGCTCCTCACATCTCCCCCTTTTCTGTTTTTTTTAAGCAAACAGGACACCCAGATATAGGAGGGCGAAGACAGAGGTCATATCCTCATACAAAGTTGGCGAACCTGTACAAGAGAGATACCCTTAGGCTGTTGTTGACCCGTCGCACTGCCATTTTTTGAGGGAGGGAAAACTGGGGCAGAAACCCTCATGTAATATGACATGCCTTCCAGGGAGCGTATTTGGTAGAACTTCCCTGTGCGATGCTAAGCTCATCACCCCTCATGGGCTGCTCAAGCAGGACACTCTAATCCTGTGCAATGAACCGAGGTTCTAGGAGTGCAAGAGCTGTCCAGCCGGCGACCTGTTGCTTGAGCATGGTCAACCAGATATCAGCTGACGCTCCTTGTTCAAGGGCTACAAGCGCCTGGGCAATCACTACTTTGTCCTTTCTTGTTTGAGATCTCAATTTGCAAAGCAACCAGAGGAGTAACACTAATCCACAGCAGAGATCACTCCAAAAAGTCCCTCCCACCCATTCCTTGAAATAAGAGACTGCTGAGGTGATCAGGATGACAATCCCTCCATCAAAGACAGCTCCAGTCGGGTAGAATTTACTTGAATGATGGTCGCTCTCAGCTCCCGGTGTCTGTTCAAACTCCGGGTCCAATTCTGTAACAGATGCTGTGAAAGACTCTTAGACAGATTAGCAGCTCAGGTAAATTTGTCATATTATATGGAGGTGACACAAAGGCCTGGGAGTTTTGCTCACAGACAAGCTGGGCCAGTTGCCATAGAATGTCTAATTGCTCTCGGACCAGATCTATACGTTGGTTGACAAGCATAAGGCCTCCCTATATCTGAGTATTGGCGAGGCCTGTCTGTCCCAAACCACAGAGGCGGTGGCCGATAAATCATTGATAGTTTGGGTTGTCTGTACTGAATTTGACAAGGCCAATGCCGAGGCAGTAACCGGCAGCGACTGCTGTCGTAGCAATAATGCCAGCAATAATTGCAGAAGTACCAAAATCTCTTTTTCCTCTAAATAAGGTCATGGTCCCGGGGCATCAACAGGGATCGGCATCATGGTAACTACTGCGATATTTTATATGAGTAGCTGTCCAGACAGAGGCAGCAGGTTTGATGTTCCCGTCCAGGAAAATGACAACCGTCCCTTTTTGCCCTTTCCTCCAAGTAGCATCGCCATGGGCGTGAAGATCAGTGCAGCTACCATTAACGCAATGTAAGGCCACCACCATAGAGAACTGTGGCGTTAGCCACAATGTCCTCCTCACCAGTTCCCCATGTGGCCTCTCTTAACCAAGCAGAAGATTGATTACATAACATAATGCAAGGGAGATCAAAAGATGTTTTGTTGAATATGCCAAAACAAAGGATGCCCTTAAGGGGAATAGTCCTATTTTCTTTTAGTCGTTCAACCTGTGGATCCTCAGGTAGGTAAATAGGCCAACCCTAAATCCCTGTTAGTGGTACATCACCGGCATCGGGAGTGGAAAGGTTGACATTATTCCCCATCGTAGCTCACCCTGCACCGTTGCTGGCATCCATGGAAGAAGAGTGAGGAGGTGCAGGAGTCCCAGTCCCTTCTTGATCACTTGCTGTGATGCTCTGAGTAAGTCGTCCTGGGATCCATATGGGATTTTCATTGTCCTGTGGAAAAACACAGACAGCTCCCCTGGATCTTATTAAAACAGGATCTGGGCCTTTCCATTCATTTGTTAATACATCCTTCCATTTGACTAATTCTTTTTTGTCCTCTTGGGCTCTGAGCAATGTCGCTCAGCCGCTGTTTGTCCAGCTTCATCAAGATTTAAAAATTTAAGGTAAAAAAGGGCCAGGCAGTGGCCACTCAGGGTGTTGGGGGGAGTTCTATCATAATTCCCCCTCTTTGTTTTATTAAATATGATTTGAGCGTCCGATGAGCACGCTCTATGATTCCCTGTCCTTGAGGGTTGTAGGGCAGGCCTGTCAGGTGGGTAACCTGCATCTGAGCACAAAACTGACGGAATTTTTGAGATGTGTAGGCGGGGCCATTGTCAGTTTTTACACATTTTGGCTTTCCCCAAGCACTCCATGCTTCAAGGCAGTGCTGAATGACATGTGTTGTTTTTTCTCCTGTAAGTGGGGTGGCATGTAGAATGCCAGAACATGTGTCTATAGATACATGCACATACTGTAATTTTCCAAAAGTAGAATTATGAGTAACATCCATTTGCCAGATTTGCAATGGCTGTATTCCTCTCGGGTTGACCCTGATGTGAGGAACTGGGAGGAACTGGCAGCACTGTTGGCATTGGGTGACTATATCACGTGCCTCTTTTCTAGTTATAGAGAAGCAGCGGTGTAAAGTTTCTGAGGTGACATGGAAATTGCCATGAAAGGCTTTAGCGGCCTCTAAAGGAGAGGCCAGGGCCACAGCTATCATTTTTGTGGCTTTGTCAGCCAAATCATTCTCTGAACTCATTGGGCCAGGGAGTCCAGAATGGGCCCATATATGAGTAATGTATACAGGGTATCTTCTATTTAATAGGATAATTTGGATTTTTCGAAAAATATCTGCCACCTTACTAGTGGTTTTAATTATACTGGCGGTTTCAAGAATACTAACAGCATTAACCACATAGGAGGAATCTGAAACAATATTTAGAGGAACCTGGAATTTTTCAATGACCTCCATGACCACTAGGCATTCTACCACTTGGGGTGAGGTTTCAAAATATTGTCGTGAGAATACTTGGGAGTTTACCACATATGCTCCCACCCTGTTTTGACCCATCCATATACACGTTATCCCCTCCTTTAATGGTCTGTGGGATGTGATGCGAGGGAAAACAATAGGTTGTGATCTTTTTAAACACAATAGGGGGTGTTGGGATAATGATTATCTATCTTCCCTGTAAAGGATGTGAATCACTGCCCAATCATCAGAGGTAGCGGCTAGGTTTGGACCTGGTAGGGTGTATATGGGATAATCAAGGATTGGGGTGAGTCCCAAAATGACAGATGGCAGCTTTTTGGGCCCTTAATAGCCAGATGTGCTACTGCGGCTGGATACCAATCAATAATCTTCACAGGGGAAGCATGTGGATGGATCCATAACAGTGGACCTTGTTGCCATAAAACTGCAGTGGGTAAATCCTTGGTATCTAGTACACAGAGTGAAAAAGGTGAGAGACCAATCAATGCGTTGCAATTGGACCTGTTTTATGGCATCTTCTACTTTTAGTAAGGCCTTGGTTGCAGCGGAGTTAGCACATGAGGGAGGTGATGTGGCCGTCCTTCAATATTTCGAACAAAGGTTTTAATTCACCGGAAGGATTTTCAAAATGGTCTCAACCAGTTGATATCTCCCAAGAACTTCTGAAAGTCATTAAGAGTATGGAGGTGGTCTCTCTGGTTTCCAGTTTCTGGGGTATAATCTTATCAGGAAAATAATGGATCTTAGAAAATGACCTGTGTCAGCAATTTGGACCTTTTCTGTAGCAATATATAAGTCCCATTGTTTAAGGGTTTTTTTTATACAATAAGAATAGGCTTGTTTGAGTAATTCTAAGTCTTTATGACACATCAATATATCATCCATGTAATGGATTAACAGTAAATTGGATAGGTCTCCCTGACTGGTTTGGGGCTTCCTGAACATATAACTGACACATCGTAGGGCTGTTGGCCATGCCCTGAGGTGGGACCTTCCACTGGTATCTTTTATCAGGTTCAGTATGATTAATTGAGTGGGACAGTAAAAAGCAAACCTGGGCCTATCTGGGGTAAAGCAGAATAGAAAAAACAATCCTTGATATCTATTATTACCAAATTCCAATCTTTTTGTAGGGCTGAGGTATAGGAAGGCCCGCTGAATAGGTCAAAAGGATTCCATCTGATCGTTAATGGCCCTCAAGTCATGGAGTAGTCCCCATTTTCCTGATTTTTTCTTATTACAAAATTGGGGTGTTCCAAAGGAGGGTGGAGGCTCCAAATGTCCCAATCTTAATTGTTCATCCACCAGTCCTGTAGCTGCCTGTAATTTCTCAGAGTTAATGGCCATTGGGGAATCCACACCGTGCCCTCCGTCCTCCATGGTATGGGTCATTGCTGCCCCAATAGGCGCCTAGGAAAAACCAGGCCTTGTTTATGGGGTTGGCGATGGGTTCAATGGGCGTGAACAACCCTGTTCTAATCACCCTAGGCCTTTCCCTTCCTTATAGCCCATCCCTTGACATCATGTGGGCCACTTGTGGGGGTATTCATTAGATAAGGTCAGTCCATGGTCTGCATAACATCCTCCCCAAGATTAACAGGCAGGGGAAGTACATAAGAATAAATTGTCCCGTTGACCATCACAGTTGTCCAAGTTAGAGTGGCAGAGCTGATCATAGGGCATGACTGGTAGCCTAATCCTTGTAGTGGTGAGAAAGATTTTGTGTAGGCCATGATTGAGGCCACCATTTTGAGAAGTTATACTTTTATCAGCCCCAGTATCAGTATGCCTTGAATTTCTTTCCATTAATTTCTAAAGCTCAATTTTGGGCGGTTGTTAAGTGAACCACCAAATATGCGAATCATGACCAGTGGACCCCCCATGGGTCCTGGTATCCTATGTATGTGGCCTGGGAGCACGGAAGGGAGTAATAACTGTGTATTCTATCTCCTTTATTTATGGAAAAAAACCCCATCGGGACTTGAACAAAGAATCTGAATATCAAAGGCGCTGAGCTTCAACAAGGCCTGGATGGACTATCAGTCCTTGTGGCGAGAGATCCTCTCCCAAGGACAAGACCTATGGTTTCCGGGGTAGAGCCCCTGATCTGAGCAGGGGTGGCTGAATGCCCATCTGGGGCATTAAGAAAGAAGAACAAGGCGGCATTTTATAGGTCCAATTTTGTGTCTACCTCTTGGGGACCTCCTCTGCGGGGTTGTGGCCCTGTGAAAGTTTCCCATATCTTTGGGGCCCCTGGGACCGGGGGCCTGTCCCGTTTTGACATCTCATTAGGTCAGTCTCCAAAGGAGGGAGTAGTTGCCTTTAATGTCTCTCACTGATTGGCACTGGTCAGCCCCTATGGTAGCCTTTGCCCCATAGGAGGACTGAAGGGTTACAGACCCCTAGTCTCCTTTTTTGTCATCCTACAGTCTCTTTTTAGATGGCCTGTTTCCCATTGAAGCCCAATCTTTTATCAAGTCCCTTTAGAAAATCGCTGGAACTGGAGAATGGGCGGCCGCCAGGCCTAACTGTTAGTAAAAGGGCCCTCCAAGTTCCTGCAAACTCTAAGCCAATCCCTGTAGCCCTTTATTTCTTGAGGGGGCTATGGCTGCTTGGCACTCCTGGGTGGCTTGCTTGCAGCTTGACTGTTCTATAGCGGTGCTGCTTGTTCCAGGATCATCAAAGATTCGTCCTCAGCCTCTGTCTGTTCTAGCTTCTGGTGAGAGAATTTTCCTGAGGGTCCCTGAACGATTTTTGTAAATTTGATTATCAATCCTCCTCTCCTGAACAGTGCCTCCCAGGCTCCTAATAGCGTCTGGAGACCTGAGCATGGCGCCCAGTGTTAAACAGACTGATCAGCTGCAAAGCGACCCTGTCTGTTAAGGATTGGTCATTCTTGTTGCTCAGGTAATAAGGCCATAGCATTAGCTCTGGCCTGTGTTTGAGCTGCCTGGGCGCTTTCCATTCATGTATTGGCCATGCTTTTAACAAGGCTGCCTTAACAATGATGTGCCAATCGCTGGTGTCAATGCTGTCATGGCCAACCTGTCCCGGGTTGTGTTAGAGTGAAGTTGGCGGTGACTCCTCTTTCTAACTGATTCGCTAATTCCTTAATCAAAGTTATATATTCAACAGGGGCATGGACCCATCATCCTCCAGAGTTCAAAGATAGGAAATGTAATACTCCTTTCTTCTCACCCTCTAGGGACTAATGAGAAGGTGCATGGCCGTGTCTCATCTGGAGGGGGCGCCTGTTGGTGGCGGCCCGGCGCTAAAGAAGGCTTCTATTACTTCCCCACATTCATCGTAATATCTTTCCTCCTCATCTAGCTCAGCCTCCTCTGAGTCCAAGGTTTTATTTTCAGAGCTTTCAGAACTGTCGGGTTCAGCGCTTTCTAGCTCTTTCACAGGGTATAGGCTGGCTCCCCCTCCTGGTTTATGTGTAGGAGGAAGTGCTGGAATCTGAAATGTCAACGCTCCCTTGTCTGTGGACTTACAGGAGGGCCTTTTTCTTTCTTTAGGACGTCTTTTTTCTTGCAATGCCGTCAACCTCTCACTACATTCGGTTTCTGACAGACTTTCCCGGACTAGTGGCCTGTCCTTCTACTACTGCCTACACGTTTCATCCTTTTTAAACAATTCTTAACCAGCTTCCATATAGCTTTGGTCCCTAGGCGCAGATCCCCTCTTCTGCCAATTTTCTGTCAAGGTCTTTTCCAAGTTTGTTCCATGAGGCAGTAAACGAGCCTGAACAGGCAAACCAAGGCACACACTCTCCCCTCCTTCACAAAGTTTTAAGTGTTCCTCCTCCAATTTTGATGTCCCTCTGCTTTAACACTGTTTCCAAGGCCGTGACCACAGTCTGTGAGGATCCCATGATGGGCCAGGAACGCCGCGCTTATCTACATCCGTCTGACAAGGCGTGAGGTGAAAGGGTAGACGGACACGCTGCTCTCTTATGTATCTGGAGTCTTACACGCGCCTCCCCGGACGGTGCAGCTTATCTACGCCGGCCTTATCGCGTCCTTGCTCCTCAACAGTCAAAATCGGGTAAAGGGAGCTGCAGAAGCTCACTTATATCGAGAGACTGAGACGCCTTCAGCTGCTGTGATCGTCCTTTAACAGCTAAAACGGTGAAACAGAACACAAAAAGTAGGTGGCTCCCAGGACAAATACTATAGCCTCAACAAATCCTTCCCAAAGCGGTAGACAACCCCAGACCAAAGTCCAAGAGGGGCTGCCTCTCCTAACAATACCTACCTGTAGTTCTGAATCCTCCTTGTCGCCAAGGGGTCTCCGAAGCTGCTGACGATGGCGAGGTCTTTCCCGGGTTTTTGGCACCAGATGTCCCGTGCTACGTCTCGCCAGCAGGAACAACGCGGCACACACAGGATCCTTCTACAGAAAAAAAAAAGCTTTCGTCTTGAGAGGAGAGCATAAGCTTACAATGCGGAGACGCCGAAAGGAGGAATAACCGTCCCTTATATAGGAACTATCCCTCGCCTAGGATGTGTCACTCTCTTGACTGGTCGCTGCCAATTATGCCAGATGACGTACCATAACGTACGTGTCCCTTCGGTAGGGGAAGTTACCAGGCGCCTGCGTTGCCCTTTTTTACTTAGATGCATTCTGCACAGATGCTGGTGCCATCTTGTAATGGAGTATGTAAGGACAGCTCCTCACATATGTGAGGACAGCTCCTCGGACAGCTCCTCACATCTGTGAGGACAGCTCCTCGGACAGCTCCTCACAGATGGGGATTGCATTGAATCTGTAGATCGCTTTTGGTAAAATGGCCATTTTTACTATATTAATCCTGCCAATCCATGAGCATGGGAGATCTTTCCATCTTCTGAGGTCTTCAATTTCTTTCTTCAGTGTCTTGAAGTTCTTATTGTACAGATCTTTTACTTGCATGGTTAAAGTCACACCGAGATACTTTATATTATTTGGGTCTATTATGAAGGGTGTCATTTCCCTAATTTTTTTCTCGGCTTGTTTCTCTTTTGTGTAGAGGAAGGCTACTGATTTATTTGAGTTAATTTTATACCCAGCCACTTTACTGAAGTTGTTTATCAGCTTTAGTAGTTCTCTGGTGGAACTTTTGGGATCACTTAAATATACTATCATATCATCTGCAAATAGTGATATTTTGACTTCTTCTTTTCCGATCTGTATCCCTTGACCTCCTTTTTTGTTGTCTGATTGTTTGGCTAGAATTCAAGAACTATATTGAATAAGGGACAGCCTTTGTCTAGTCCCTGGTTTTAGTGTGATTGCTTCAAGTTTCTCTCCATTTAGTTTAATGTTAGCCACTGGTTTGCTGTATATGGCTTTTACTATGTTTAGGTATGGGCCTTGAATTCCTATTTCTTTCCAGGACTTTTATCATGAAGGGGTGTTGAATTTTGTCAAATGATTTCTCAGCATCTAATGAAATGATCATGTGGTTTTGTTCTTTCAGTTTGTTTATATAATGGATCACGTTGATGGTTTTCCGTATATTAAACCATCCATGCATGCCTGGGATGAAGCCTACTTGATCATGGTGGATGATTGTTTTGATGTGCTCTTGGATTCGGTTTGCCAGAATTTTGTTGAGTATTTTTGCGTCGATGTTCATAAGGGAAATTGGTCTGAAGTTCTCTTTCTTTGTTGGGTCTTTGTGTGATTTAGGTATAAGAGTAATTGTGGCTTCATAGAAGGAGTTCGGTAGTGCTCCATCTGTTTCAATTTTGTGGAATAGTTTGGATAATATTGGTATGAGGTCTTCCTATGAAGGTCTGATAGAATTCTGCACTAAACCCGTCTGGACCTGGGCTCTTTTTGGTTGGGAGACCTTTAATGACTGCTTCTATTTCCTTAGGAGTTATGGGGTTGTTTAACTGGTTTATCTGTTCCTGATTTAACTTCAGTACCTGGTATCTGTCTAGGAAATTGTCCATTTCCTGCAGATTTTCAAGTTTTGTTGAATATAGGCTTTTATAGTAAGATCTGATGATTTTTTGAATTTCCTCTGAATCTGTAGTTATGTCTCCCTTTTCATTTCTGATTTTGTTAATTTGGACACACTCTCTGTGTCCTCTCGTTAGTCTGGCTAATGGTTTATCTATCTTGTTGATTTTCTCAAAGAACCAACTTTTGGTTCTGTTGATTCTTTCTATGGTCCTTTTTGTTTCTACTTGGTTGATTTCAGCTCTGAGTTTGATTATTTCCTGCCTTCTACTCCTCCTGGGTGTATTTGCTTCTTTTTGTTCTAGAGCTTTTAGGTGTGCTGTCAAGCTGCTGACATATGCTCTTTCCTGTTTCTTTCTGCAGGCACTCAGCGCTATGAGTTTTCCTCTTAGCACAGTTTTCATTGTGTCCCATAAGTTTGGGTATGTTGTACCTTCATTTTCATTAAATTCTAAAAAGTCTTTAATTTCTTTCTTTATTTCTTCCTTGACCAGGTTATCATTGAGTAGAGCATTGTCTGTATATTATTTGTATAATAACATCCACTCTTTTGGTTAATTTGAGAGTTGTTTAGATATAATACTTTTCTCCTCTTCTTTTTTTTTTTTTTTTTTTTTTTTGAGCTTTTGAGGTTTTTTTTTTTTTTAATCTTTATTTTCTTGATTATTTCTTATTTACATTTCGACTAACCCCTCCCCCTCTCCTTCTCTATTGGTGTTCCCCTCCCAATCCTCCACCAATTACCGCACTCCCCACAACCATCCAGTTCACTGGGGGTTCAGTCTTGGCAGGACCAAGGGCTTCCCCTTCCACTGGTGCTCTTACTAGGCTATTAATTACTACCTATGCAGTTGTAGCCCAGGGTCAATCCATGTATAATCTTTGGGTAGTGGCTTAGTCCCTGGAAGCTCTGGTTGCTTGTCATTGTTGTTCATATAGGTCTCAAGCCCCTTCAAGCTCTTCCAGTCCTTTCTCTGATTCCTTCAACGGGGTTCCCATTCTCAGTTCAGTGGTTCGCTGCTGACATTCGCCTATGTATTTGCTGTATTCTGACTGTGTCTCTCAGGAGAGATCTACATCCGGTTCCTGTCAGCCTGCACTTCTTTGCTTCATCCATCTTATATAGGTTGGTGGCTGTATATGTATGGGCCACATGTGGGGCAGGCTCTGTATGGGTGTTCCTTCTGCCTCTGTTCTAAACTTTGCCTTCCTATGCCCTCCTAAGGGTATTCTTGTTCCCCTTTTAAAGAAGGAGTGAAGCATTCCCATTTTGGTCATCTTTCTTGAGTTTCATGTGTTCTGTGAATCTAGGGTAATTCAATCATTTGGGCTAATAGGCACTTATCAAAGAGTGCATACAATGTGTGTTTTTCTGTGATTGGGTTAGCTCACTCAGAATGATATTTTCCAGTTCCAACCATTTGCCTACGAATTTCATAAAGTCGTTGTTTTTGATAGCTGAGTAATATTCCATTGTGTAGTTGTACCACATTTTCTGTATCCATTCCTCTTTTGAAGGGCATCTGGGTACTTTCCAGCTTCTGGCTATTATAAATAAGGCTGCTATGAACATAGTGGAGCATGTGTCTTTGTTATATGTTGGGGTATCTTTTCAATATATGCCCAAGAGAGGTATAACTGGGTCCTCAGGTAGTTCAATGTCCAATTTTCTGAGGAAACTCCAGACTGAATTCCAGAATGGTTGTACCACTGTGCAATCCCACCAACAATGGAGGAGTATTCCTCTTTCTCTACATCCTTGCCAGCAATTGCTGTACCTGAGTTTTTGATATTAGCCATTCTCACTGCTGTGAGTTGACATCTCAGGGTTGTTTTGTTTTCCATTTCACTTATAACTAAAGATGTTGAACATTTCTTTAGGTGTTTCTCAGACATTCAGCATTCCTCAGCTCTGAATACTTTGTTTAGCTCTGAACCCTGTTTTTTAATAGGGTTATTTTTAATAGGGTTATTTGTCTCCCTGCAATCTAACTTCTTGAGTTCTTTGTATATTTTGGATATAAGCCCTCTATCTGTTGTAGGATTGGTAAAGATCTTTTCCCAATCTGTTGGTTGCTGCTTGTCCCAACAAAAGTGTCCTTTGGCCCTAACCAAGCTTTGCAGTTTTATGAGATCCCATTTGTTGATTCTTGATCTTAGAGCATAAGTCATTTTTTTTTTGTTTTATTCAGGAACTTTTCTCCAGTGCCCATGTGTTCGAGATTCTTCCCCACTCTTTCTTCTATTAGTTTGAGTGTGTCTGGTTTGATGTGGAGGTCCTTGATGCACTTGGACTTAGCTTTGTACAGGGTGATAAGCATGGATCAATATACATTCTTCTACATGCTGACCTCCAGTTGAACCAGCACCAGTTTCTGAAAATGCTATCTTTTTTCCATTAGATGGTTTTGGCTCCTTTGTCAAAAATCAAGTGACCATAGGTGTGTGGGTTCATTTCTGGGTCTTCAATTCTGTTCCATTGGTCTATCTGTCTGTCTCTGTACCAATACCATGCAGTTTT
Organism: Rattus rattus; assembly: GCF_011064425.1. Classification (NCBI taxonomy): domain Eukaryota; kingdom Metazoa; phylum Chordata; class Mammalia; order Rodentia; family Muridae; genus Rattus; species Rattus rattus. The sequence goes on along the minus strand of NC_046165.1, from coordinate 33,429,516 downwards.
TATCACTGTTGCTCTGTAATACTGCTTGAGTTTAGGGAGAGTGATGACCCTGGAAGTCATTTTATTGTTGAGGATAGTGTTATCTATCCTGGGTTATTTGTTATTCCAGATGAATTTGCAAATTGTTCTGTCTAACTCTTTGAAGAATTGGATTGGTATTTTGATGGGGATTGGATTGAATCTGTAGATCCCTTTTTTTAAAATGGCCATTTTTACTATATTAATCCTGCCAATCCATGAGCATGGGGAGATCTTTCCATCTTCTGAGATCTTCTTCAATTTCTTTCTTCTGAGGCTTGAAGTTCTTATCATACAGATCTTTCACTTGCTTAGTTAAAGTCACACCGAGGTATTTTATGTTATTTGGGACTATTATGAAGGGTGTTGTTTCCCTAATTTCTTTCTAGGCTTGTTTCTCTTTTATGTAGGGGAAGGCTACTGATTTATTTGAGTTAATTTTATACCCAGCCACTTTGTTAAATGTGTTTTTCAGGTGTAGTAGTTCTCTGGTGGAACTTTTGGGATCACTTAAATATATAATCATATCATCTGCAAATAGTGATATTTTGACTTCTTCTTTTCTGATCTGTATCTCTTTGATCTCCTTTTGTTGTCTGATTGCTCTGGCTAGAACTTCAAGAACTATATTAAATAAGTAGGGAGAGAGTGGGCAGCCTTGTCTAGTCCCTGATTTTTGTGGGATTGCTTCAAGTTTCTCTCCATTTAGTTTAATGTTAGCAACTGGTTTGCCGTATATGGCTTTTACTATGTTTAGGTATGGGCCTTGAATTCCTAATTTTTCCAGGACTTTTATCATGAAGGGGTGTTGAATTTTGTCAAATGCTTTCTCAGCATCTAATGAAATGATCATATGGTTCTTATCATTGAGTTTATTTATATAGTGTGTTACATTGATGGATTTTAGTATATTAAACCATCCCTGCTTGCCTGGAATGAAGCCTACTTGATCATGATGGATGACTGTTTTGATGTGCTCTTGGATTCAGTTTGCAAGAATTGTATTGAGTATTTTTGGGTCGATATTCATAAGGGAAAATCTTCTGAAGTTCTCTTTCTTTGTTGGGTCTTTGTGTGGTTTAGGTTTAAGAGTAATTGTGGCTTAATAGAAATTCTTCAAAAAGTTTCTTCTGAATGTTATTTATTGTCACAAAATAAATTTTACAGTTTAGTTGTCATATATAGGATATGCTAGAAAAATCATTTGTATATATTTAATCAAATATTAAAATTTTATTTTTGCATATATGTGTGTGTTGTGTTTATGTATACATATGTTTGCATGAGTCTTTTGGTGTATCTGTGTGTTGACGCATATTTGTTGTCAAGAGGTGATATTGAGAGTCTTATGTCAACTTTTAGTTTTTTATTACAGTGTTTCAATGAATCACTAGCCTATATATTATCAACACTACATGGTATTACATGCTAATAAATCCATTTAATAATTTTAATATATTATATGTTTCAGTTAATATTACTTTATTTTATATTATTAATATTAATAATATATTAAAAGATGTAAGTTTTTTATATTATATATATATGTATATCATATAATAACATATAAAATAAAATATCCAGAATAGTTAAAATACAGAACTGGATAATCTAACACCAATGAGTCACAAGAAAATAACCTTAAATCCAACCTAAAGTTAATTATAGAAGCATTTAAAGAGGACATGAATAAATCCCTTAAGGAAATATAGGAAAATATATTCAAATATAAGATAGAAATGAATTAAACTGTTCAGGACATGAAAATGTTAATAGAATCAATAAGGAAAATACACTGTCAATAAATCCTACACATGTAAATCTTGGAAAATACAGATGTAGCCATGACCAACAGAGTATAAAACATGTAAGAAATAATAAGAGGCATAGAAGATACGACAGAAGAAATTGATACACACATTAAAAAGAAAATGTTAAATAGGAACATTTCTGACAATAAAATCCTAGAAACCTGGAACATTTTTGAAAATACCATATCAAAGAATAAAAGAGATAAAAGAAGGAGAATATTCCAAGTACAAATCCCCCAAAAATATTTGCAACAAATTGTAGAAGAAAGCTTTTCAACATTTTGAAAGAGATATCTATAAACATACGAGAAGCTTTCAGAACACCAGATAGAATGAACCAGAAAAAAATCATTCTACATAATAATAAAAACACTAAATGTACAGAACAAAGATAGAAAAATAAAGCATCAAGGAATAAACAGCAAGTAACACAGAAATAGAGAACTATTATAAGCATACATGACTTCTAAATAAGACTCTAAAATTCAGAAATGCCTGGGTTTGAAGTATTGAAGAGATCACAGATTCAAGGCCTAGTTTTATCATTAGCAAAACTTTCAAATAACATAAAAGGAGAAGACAAGACATTCTATTACTGATCCAAAATTTCCAAAGAACCTATCCACAAGTACAGCCATTCAGAAGATATTAGAAGGAAGATACCAACCCAGGGAGATTAATTATAGACCAGAAAATACTGAAATAGATGATTCCACGCCAGCCAAATTGGCAAAATTGTAAAATACACACACACACACACACACACACACACACACACACACACACACACACACACACACACTCTACTACTACTACCACTACCACCAATATAAAAATAATAGGAATTAAAATCATTGTTCATTAATATCTTTCAATATCAATGGACACAGTTATGCAATAAAATCACAGATGGATGCAAAATTAGTATCCACTATTCTTCTTCATACAGAAAACACACTTCAGCATCGAAGACAGATATTGTCTCAGAGTAAAGGTCTTGGGGAAAATTTTCCAAACAAACGGAAACAAAAAGCAAGCAGGAGTAGTTATTCTAAAATCTAAAAAAATATAGTAAACAAAAATTAATAATCAAAAGATACGAGGAAGGACACTCATATTCATCAAAGAAAAATTCCAAGAATATCGATTTGGAATATCTATGCCCCAAATGCAAGTGTATATATACTTGTCAAAGGTACTTATGATGCTTAAATCAAACATTTAACTCCATATATTATAGTAGGACTTTAACAAAACAATCTTGCCAATATAGAGGTCATCCACACAGAAACCAGATAAATAATGAAACTAGCATGTTATGAATCCAATGAACCTAACATATATACAGAACATTTCACCCATATACAAAAGACTATAACTACTCAGCACCTCACAAAATCTTCTCTAAAATTGAACATGTATTCTGTCTCAAAGAAAGTCCCAAAAAGATAACAAGAATATTGAAATAATACCATGTATTTTATCGGAACAACACGGATTAAATGGACTTCAACAAAGCCAGAGACAACAGAAAGCCTACAAACCCATGGAAACGAAACAACGCTTTATTCAGTAGTCACTGGTTCCATAAAGAAATTAAAGACTTTCTAGAATTCAGTGAAAATGAAAACTCAACATAGACAAAATTAAGGGACGTAATGAGACCAATGCTGAGGAAAGTTCATATTACTAAGGACATTCTTAAAGAAGTCATGAGATCTCTTACAAGCAACTTAACAACACACTTGAAATCCCTAGAACTAAAACAAGCAAACACCCAATAATAGTTGAATGCAGAAAATAGACTTACGGGGTCACATGCTCTTTTCTTCGGACTGTGGAAGTCAGGCAGCATGGCCCTTACTCTGATCAAAGAACTGTGGGCAGAGGCAGTCTGGGTTAGGACTGGGAGGCAGATATTTTGCTGTGTTCAATTCGAAGTCAAGGGTGCAAAACTGCAGAGCAATAAAAACTTTAATTTGGAGAAGCAGAATGATACTCCAAGGAAACACCATCAACATCATCATCATCATCATCATCATCAGCAGCAGCAGCAGCAGCAGCAGCAGCAGCAGCAGCAGCAGCAGCAGCAGCAGCAACCACCCTCACCAATACCCTCACCGCCACACAGCAGGCCAGCAGCCAGAATGAAGGCTTGACTATTGACCTGAAGAATTTAGGAAACCAGGAGAGTAGACCTTTACCCAACTTAGGCATCTCTATGTGGGCAATCTTCCCCCTTACATCACTGAAGAGGACATGAGGAAACTCTTTGAGAATATGGAAAAGCAGGAAAAATTTTCATGCCTTGGAAACACTAACCCTAGCAGAAATGGAGCTGGACAATATGCCACTCCATGGAAAGCAGCTGCGACTGTGCTTTGCTTGTCATTGTACATCCCTTATGGTTCACAACCTTACTCAGTATATGTCCAACAAACTGCTGGAAAAAGTCTTTTCTGTGTTTGATCAGGTGGAGAGGGCTGTAATCATTGTAGATGAACGACAAATGCTCTCCGGGAAAGGCACTGTTGAGTTTTCAGGAAAGTGAGCTTCTTGGAAAGCTCTGGACAGATGAAGTAAAGGTTCCTTCTTACTAACCACATTTCCTTCGCCTGTGACTGTGGAGCCTATGGACCAGTTAGATGATGAAGAAGGATTTCCAGATATATATATATATCTGGGAATATATATATATATATATGCAATTTCACAAGGAGAGAGAACAGCCACCCAGAATTGCAAAGTTTGCATCCTTTGAGTATGACTATGCCATGCACTGGAAGGCACTCATTGAAATGGAGAATCAACAGCAGGACCGGAACAACATGGAGGCTCGTGAGAAGCTGGAGATGGAGATGGAGGCAGCACGACATGAGCACCAGGTTATGCTATAGAGGCAGCATTTGAAGAGACATCAAGAAGAACTTTGAAGAATGGAGGTGCTGCAGAACCAAGAGGTTCAGAAATGAAAGCAGTTAGAATTCAGGCAAGAAGAGGAATGCAGGCACCAAGAGGAAGAGATGTGGCAACAACAAGAAGAAATGATGCGACGGCAGGAAGAATTCAAGGGCACCTTCCTTGATGCCAGAGAATAAGAGATATGGAATTGCCAAATGGCTATGGGAGGTGCTACGGGCATAAACAATAGACGCCATGCCCCCTGTTCCTGTGCCACCTGGTACTCCAGCTTCTCCAGGACCTGCCGCTATGATTCCAGATGGAACCCTTGGATTGACCCCACCAACAACTGAACGTTTTGGCCAAGCTGCTACAATGGAAGCAATTGGTGCAGTTGGTGGAACTCCTGCATTCAACTGTCAAGGTCTGGGAACTGAATTTGCTCCAAATAAATGCCACCAATATTAGATAAAGCTGCATTGTCTAGTTTGTTGCAGCCCTTAAAAGAAAGGCCCTTTTGGGACTAGCCAGAATTCTACCCTGGAAAAATGTTAGGGGTTCTTCCCAATGGATAAGTCTATCCTGCTTGTTCTATTCTAGGGAGTATGCTTGAAGGCAGATGGGAAAGAGAGGTGTGGTATTTAACAAATCAAGTCGGCAGTATAGTGCATGATCAAGTCTGTCTGGTGCATTCCTGACATATATGGATTGTTGAGGACCTGGAGATCCATAGGAAAATGGACTCAGAGTTCCATTAATCTTCAAGTCTGTCTGGTGCATTCCTGACATATATGGATTGTTGAGGACCTGGAGATCCATAGGAAAATGGACTCAGAGTTCCATTAATCTTGATCACCTCCTTCCTCCTCCTCCTCCTCCTCCTCCTCCTCCTCCTCCTCTCTCCTCTCTCTCTCTCTCTCTCTTTTCTCTCTTTTTCATCTTTTTAATTTTTTCATCTTTCCTCTCAACCCCAGAGACACTGCCATGTATACGACAACATCCTCCAATGACCCAGCCCAAGTCCTCCATTCACTACCAGGTGAGAATTCAGACAAATGTCCACAGAGGTTACAGCATACATACAGCATATATGACCCCTTAATGTCCTAAGGAAGACATTTTCTCTTAGAGGTTTTCATTTTAGTATATCTTAAAAGAAATCTTGTGTAAACTTGCCTCCATCTTCTTTTTGGGTAAGTACTACAGTTTCTTGTGTCTGCTGTTGCTCTCCACAGCTTTTCTTGATAGGCCTAGTACAATCTTGGGAACAGGGCTTCTGTGTGTTGAAGGTCTGACAGTAGCTCTTAGTCTTGCCTATCTTAGGCAGTGATACTAACAGACATTATGAACCAAATAGATTTAACATACATCTATAGAACATTTCATCCTAAAACAAATGAATATACATTTTTCTCAACACCTCATGGTACTTTCTCCAAAATTGACCATATAATCAGTCACAAAAGATGCCTCAACAGATACAAGAAAATTGTAATAATCCCACGCATCATATCAGATCCCCATAACTAAGACTGGTCTTCAATAACAGAAAAACAAAATCCCAGAGTAATCCCACTTATCCATGGAAGCTGAATATTCTATTCAATGAGAACTTGGTCAAGAAAAAAATAAAAAATGAAATTAAAGACTTTTTAGAATTTAATGTAAATGAAGGCACAACATGTCATGCCAAAACTTAATGGACACAATGAAAGCAGTGCTAAGGGGAAAACTCATAGCTCTGAGTGTCTACAAAATAATAACTGGAGAGAGCATACACTCACAGCTTGACAGAACACCTGACAGTTATAGAACAAAAAGAAGCAAGTGCACCCAAGAAGAGTATATGGCAGGAAATAATCAACCTCAGAGCTGAAAATCAACCAAGTAGAAACAAAAAGAACCATACAAAGAATCAATGAAATCAGGATTTGGATCTTTGAGAAAATCAGCAAGATGGATATCCCTTAGCCATATTAACCAGAGGTCACGGAGACATTATCCAAATTAAAAACATCAGACATGAAAGGGGAGACCTATAGACAGAAACTGAGGAAATTCAAAAATTATTGGATCCTACTGCAAAAGTCTAGACTCAACAAAACTGGAAAATGTGGATGAAATGAACAGTATTCTAGACAGATACCAGGTACCAAAGTTAAACCAGGATCAGATAAATCATCTAAACAATTCTATAACCCCTAAAGGAATAAAAGCAGTCGTTAAAAGTCAGTCAACCAAAAAAGTCCAGGACCAGGATGAGTTTAGTGCGGAATTCTATCAGACCATCAAAGTAGACAGAATACTATTACTCTTCAAACTATTCCATAGAAACAGAAGGAACACTACCCAATTCATTCTCTGAAGCCACAATTATGCTTATACCTAAACCACATGAAGATACTTTAAAGAAAGAGTTCAGACCAATTTCCCTTATGAATATTGATGCAAAAATACTCAATAAAATTCTCACAATCAAAATCCAAGAATAGATCATAATGATCATTCAACATGATCAAGAAGTCCTCATCCCAGGGATGCAGGGATGGTTCAATATATGGAAATACCTAGACATAATCCATTATATAAACTGACTCAAAGAAAACAAAAACCCACATGATCCTTTAGCTGCTGAGTAAGCATTTGACAAAATTCAACACCCCTTCATAAAAACATAACAGTCTTGGAAGATCAGGAATTCAGAGCTCATATGAAAAACATAGGTTGAGACCAAGCAACTGCTAAAGCAAAGGGGAAAACAAAGGAAGAGAAGACCAAAAATAAGCTGTCATTAACTCTTGAGTGGCTCGATAATATGAACTTAGGAATAACCATGAAATTTCGGGATATAGCAGTCTTTTCAGTAAGTACATTGAGTGGAATTATAAAACAGAAGCCCAATTCAAATGTCAAATTAGTCATGAAAAATAAGGAAAAAAAGAATTGCTGAGTCTGTGATTTTGCAGGTCACCAAACATTTTCAACATTTTTCAGAATTAGTCAGTAGCTTGATTTTATAATGTTCCATGCTGATTATATTATGTTACATTATTTCATAGAAGAATATTTAGAGTCCTACAGAAATAAAAGAAATTCCTTCCTCTGCAAAGCCAAGTTTCATTTTAATTATTCTTTAAAATACTTAAGTCAAATACACACACACACACACACACACACACACACACACACACACACCGCACAAAACCAAAGTTTAAAACCAAACTTTAAAACGTAATTCAATAAAACAAAATGTAATAGAAGGCTTATATTACGGTTGTAGAGAGAAGCAAGGGTAGAAAATTAAATACACGGTGGGATAAATATCTCAAAACGTTTCTAAAATTTCATGTGAAAATTAACTATAATAAAAGCTTCCACAGGATAGCAAACAGAAAACTTATAGCAAAGAATGAATTTTGTGTGTGTGTGTGTGTGTGTGTGTGTGTGTGTGTGTGTGTGTGTGTGTGTGTGTTGTTAGTTCTACTGACTTCAAAACATTGCAGGCTACTACCATTGTCGTTTGTTATGCCCAAAAAGTGAAGAAAACTGATGAAGATACTGTATGAGTCCTGGAACTTGAAGGGGTCTTCCTGGTACTTACCTGAATGCTTCACTCATAATGAATAGTGTCACAGTGCAGGAAGGTTTATACATTTGCTTTTGCAGGGGAAATAATCATCAATCAAATGAAACAGTGATTCCCATGAGCTAAAATCATGATTATTAAGCAAGATATGACCAGGCATTGTGGGATTAACCATTTTCTTGATTGATTTGCAATGCATCTCATAAACTGAAATCAAATCGTGCATCATTATTGGGTCAAGATCATTTGACTATGTATTTCCTAGAGAAGGACCATTCTGCTGGGAAATAAATATAGCTTAAACAACTTCTAATCGTTTTTTGGTTGATTGGTTGGTGGTTGTTGTTGTTGTTACTGTAGTTGTTGTTGTTTTGCTTTGTTTTCCAGATAGGGTTTCTCTGTGTAGCCTTGGCTGTCCTAAAAATCACTTTGTAGATCAGGTTGTCCTCAAACTTAGATATCTGGCTGTCTCCCAAGTGCTGCTATTAAAGGTGTGTACCACCTGGCTGTGTTTCTGTCATATTAATAGATCAACATGTCTCTCAACCTGCTTCAGATAAGCTTCTCTATTCAGTGTATAGTGATGAACTAAGAGATCCACTAAGACCAATGTGAATAGAATAAATAATTATGGAATGTTCAGCCCATAATACTATAATCATTCCTTTAAAATTCACGCGTTCTTAAGGATATGAGGGACTTGAGAGAATGAAAGACCCAGAAGTAGTAGGGGACTATAAAGAAAGTATATCATATGAACAAAACAAGGCAAATGTACATGTGAATTTTAAAAAAGTTTCGGCAAAATGTGGAAGATCTGTGCAAATGAGGCCAGACCAACTCCCATGATGCAGAAGGAATTTGAACACAATGTCCCACCTACTCAAGGATTTATTAACATGTAATACCATGTAGTATTGATAAAATATACGCTAGTGGTTCATTGGAACACTAATAAAAGACTAAAAGTTGACAGAAGACATCAATATCACTTCTTGACAAAAAATATGCATCAACACACAGATACACCAAAAGACTCATGCAAACATATGTATACATAAACACAACACACACATATATGCACACATATAAAATTTTAAGTATTTGATTAAATATATACAAATAATTTATCTAGCATATCCTATAAATCCCAACTAAAGTGTAAAATTTATTCAAAAGGAACTTTTTGAAGAATTTATTAATAAATCAAAAATCATATCAGTCTTGCTTGATAAAAAAATAGCATAAGGAATATACAGAAACAACGTTTTTATTCTTAGATATACACACATTTCATTTTAAATGAGTGCAATATTTATTTGTTGTTATAGTGCTTTAAGAAAATTTGTTCATGCTATTGAATAGCACAAATAATTTTTTGTAATCCACTGAACCATTCCTGATTATGTGACAGTAAGGATGTAGTTTCATTTATGACTATGTTGCCCCAACATAAAATCAACTTAGAAGTATTCTATAATTATACTTATTAATATTGTATATATATTATATATTATTATGTAACCGTAGCAAAATTATCATCATAATATGTGAGTATAAAGTTTTTCAAAAAATTCCAACTTCAATAAACCAGGATTCACTAAGAGAAATACCATAAGACAATATATTTTAAAATGGGGTTACAATGGAAGAGAAACAAAAAATAGATTTAATTTAGTTTATTTTATCACTTAAAATCAATGTAGTTATTTCCCCTTCTTACATATAATAACTGAAACCTTATCACATACAGATTGTATTTGTTTATAATTGTATGCATAGTACTATTTTCCTAGGCAAACCAGAATGTGCTACTTGAATTTGAAGAAAAAAAATTTAAAACCCATTAGCAATCTGGTAAAAAAAAATCTCCCTAAATTACATTAAATTCCAATATTATATATATAAAATTTTCAAAAGAAATTTCCATTTAACTGAATTTCAAGTATTATTTTCCTAGTTCAAAACAAAACCATCCTATATAGGGCTAATACCCATTATATTCAAAGGACTCAGGAAATTAGTCTTCAGACAATCTAGTAACCCTATGAAAAATGGGGTGCAGTGATGAACAAGAATTCTCAATCAAAAAATATCAAAATGGCTGTGAATCAACTAAAGAAATGTTTAACAACCTTAGTCATCAGGGAAATGCAAATCAAACCAACCCTGAGATTCTACCTCACAGCATAGTCAATATATAAAAAGCAATCAAGAACGTAGACTCCAGAGAATCACATAGACCTCTGGGCCTTTTTACTTGAGTGCTCTGGGTTTCTGGTGACTACCGAGACTTCTGATCCATTATGTTTTTTTTCTGATAGTTTTTGTTGCCTTTGTGGTATTTGAAAATTTCTGTGCTAAATTTCCCTGGGGGGTTCATATTACCAGCATGTTCTTCTGTGTCTATTGCCTATATGGTTTTGAGGAAAGCGAGCAGGGCTGTAGGACAGAAAATAAAGCACAAAGTGTAGGGTGCTGTTATTGCCATTGGGTGTATTTTCAGGAGAATTTGTGAGGAAGGACTTGGGAATAGTGGATGGTTTATCTGGTGTCCCTGATGTTGGCATGTCTCCAGGAGAGCAGCCAGAGTTGTGGGGCAGGAAATGGATCACAGGGTATGTGTAACAGTTACAGCTCTAAGGTGTGCATTTGGAGTACTTTGTGGGCCAGATATTAGAGAACGGGACTATCTGGTATCCCTGGTGCTGACAGACCTCTAGAAAAGAAGGCCAAATTCAAATTTTAATTTTAATTTTAGAGGTATAGTAAAATCATGTTTGCATCTCATTGGTGTGCAAATTTGTCTGTAACATATTTAAAATTATTAAATATATTTTGATTGATAGTTATGATTGTTTATCAGAAAGTAATAGATTGTATACCTGTTACCTATTTCTGTACATTTTAATGGGAGAGTGCCATAATTTCTTTTAAAGAGGAGGCCAGAAATTAGAGTGAAAACATGGGGAGATGCAGGCAAGAGAGGAGAGATAAGGACAAAATTATGTAATTATATTTTCATTATAAATATTATAAAAAATCATCAGGTGAAAAGTCTTTGCTACTGTAAAATAATTTAAGAACACCCGCTCTAATAATAGTAAAATCAGGAAAATTTATTTTGTACTAAACTTTCAGGAAGCAATGTTTCCTGACTATTCCTTATATTTTTCTTTAGAAACCATGTAGAACTTCCTGACCCATGTATCAGTACTGTAACACTTGTCTTACCTTGTTTCATGCTCAATTTGGGAAATCTGGCACACATGTTGTACATTCCTCTCTGGGTGAATCAGAGCATCCCAATACTAGATACAAGATATATTATTTTTAGTGATGGAATTTCAGCACTTGGTAAAGATGGTGCCCATTTAAAACACAAAGCTAAACAACCAAACAAACAAAATAAAATCACTATTTAGTAGTTTTTCTTTTAATACAGGTAAGGTTTGTCTTGCTTTTAACTTTCTATTTTCCAGTGGTTCTCAACATTCCTAATGCAATAGCCACTTAACAATTTAGTACAATTCTTTAGCTTGTCGTCGCCACCAAATATAAAATTATCTTTGTTCTTACTTCCTTACTGTAATTTTGCTACTGTTTTGATTTATATTGTAAATATCTGTGTTTTCTGATGCTCTTAGTTGTCTCCTTTGAAAAGGTCATTTAACTAAAAAGGAGTTGAGACGCACAGGTTGAGCAACACTGCTTTAATCATTAAATACTTTAACTGCAAACATCCTTTAAAAGTTCATAACTCCTTCTTTCTTTCTTCATCTAATTTTTCCTCAATGGCATGAATTTTCATATTTTTTATTATTATATTTTCCAACACCTGCAGTTGATATTGCTTATATTGTTATGTTATATATCAAATTATGTTTATATCAATATATTTCAATATTTTTAAGAATGCCCATTTTGGCTTAGGTACTAATGATATTTTGGTGTATCTTATTCTTTTTCCCCCTCTTTCTTCAGTATTTGAATTAATGAATTCTATAGTAAACTCTGGCTACCCTTTCCTTGAAATAATAAAAATTGAGATGCATACCTGTAAATAAGGAACATTGAGACACATACTGTGTTACTTCATGCTTGGTTGTCAACCATAGCTTAAAAACTATAGAAAAGAAAGGTGTTCTTCATTGATTTTATATGATTGAAATTCAGAATGTGTTTCAGGTAAAGAAGCAATTTACTCAGCAGAAATATTTCAGATCCTGTTCAGGTTTTATTCATCTTTTTAAAATTTTAATCACCTTGAAAATTTAATCTGAAGCCATTGCCTTTATATTATATTAATCGTCATTGTGGAAAATGAGCAGTGTCATAAAACGAATATTCGAGAAAAAAACATTCTTGTTTTTGAGCACTATTGATGATGACAAGCTCGATAAAACATATGATGATAGAGATATAAAGTGGATTGAGTGCATGTATAAGGAAAGATGCAGGACGTGAGAAGACGTGGGCACAGTGAAGCTGGTCAGAATACAAGATATGCAACCACTTAATTTTCAATAAAATGTTTAAAAGGACAATATGCATTCAAAGAGTGCCATGAAGTACCAGAAATAATACCAAATAACTGTGACAGGACTTGCTCTTTTGGAACTTATGTCCTGGGAGACTCCTTTCACTCCTAGTTCTCAACACTGCTGAGGACAGCTTTGTAGCTGATTCTAGCACTGAATGTGCCATGAATAAGTATAACTTTTAACCTTTAGTCAAAGGAGTGCCAGTGGTAGCTTAATGCATTACAACTTACCTCAGGCTCGAAATTGAAAACCAGGACTTGAACCCTCGCAAAGGTTATTAAGGGACAACATGGTCTTAAAAGTTGTACCAACCTGTGTAAGAATTTCAGTAAAATGATTATGCAAGGATCAATTTTGAAATGATGACCTTATATCACTACATTTTAATCTATTACTAATCTGAAATATCATTTTCTAAATTGATCATTTGGCCATATAATCTTACCTACAGTGCACTTATTTTATTTTATTTTATTTTATTTTTTTTTTTTTTTTTTTTTTTCTTTTTTTTCCCCTTTTTGGAAATTTTACCATCCCTCAATGGGCTACAATCCCCATTTACCCCGTTTTTTTTTTTTTTTTTTTTTTTTTTTTTTTTTTTTTTTTTTTTTGTTTTGTTTTGTTTTTTTTGAGCTGGGGACCCGAACCAGGGCCTATTCCTTCTACCACTGAGCTAAATCCCAACCCCTGATTTTATACTCTTTGAAGTTAATGAATCATTTTTTTAGGCAGAAAATAAACCAGATATGTGAAAGCTTGTGGAGATCTCTGTGGAATAAATGGTACAGAGACCAGCATTTAGTTGTTATAAAATCTAATAGGATAACCCTCAAACTTCATTCATTTTCTTTCTCTTCTTTCATAACTGAGCACTTTCAAGCCTTCCTTGGTGGCCCTCTATTGCACTTCTCAGTTGAACGAATATCCAATGAAATCCTTTCGACATTATGTTTGGTTTATCAAAGACTCATTTAGCCAATTGCTCAAGAGTCTTGGACTTATTCCCCAGTAATTTAAAAAATATTTTTAGTCTTTTGATAGTGAAGTAGTGGTGACTTTTATGTCTAAGATATTATCCAGACTGAAGAACACTGCATGCTGGAAGATTGTGTAGTGTCCAGTGATTCTTGAAAATATGAATTTCAGGAAACATAAAATTGAATGATCCTTATGGTAATGTAATTATCTTTTACATTTTTTTCTGTTTTTACTTTTGATTTGCTTCTTGTTAGATTTCCAACAAAGTTGTGCCATGACTTATCCAAGAACAACATTTTGGCATCTAAGATCAGGCTGATTGTAAGACAGAAGCTGGACAAAAATTGCTCTTTATCTGGTTCTCTCTCAGTTTTAGTGATTACTACGCAGTGCTGAAGGACTTACATATTTCTCATATATTTATTCAACATGTTAATCATGTTCATATCATAGAATTAGATTGTGTGAGGAATTCGATACTCAGCAACTAAATGCAAATTTCTCTGTTTTCTGGTTTAACAGATTCTATTTGTTGTAACTAGGTTCCATGTAACTTCTAACACTTACAAGTTTCCACTTAGTTTTCCTTCTGATTTCAGGGGAAAAAATACATTACCATAAAAAGAAAGCATCTTAGAGGAAAAAAGAACATTTATTTGAGCTTGGAATTGCAGACTACAGTCAGTAGGGAAGTCAAGCGAGTGAGACTTGCTAGAGAAGTGGTTCTGTTTTCAAATACCAAGTAGTTAGTCCTGAAACTATTTAAACACAATTAAAGAAGACTGGGGCAATGAGAAGAGAGAGAGAGAGAGAGAGAGAGAGAGAGAGAGAGAGAGAGAGAGAGACAGAGACAGAGACAGAGAGAGAGAGAGAGAGAGAGACAGAGACAGAGAGGGCAGAGAGAGAGACAGAGAGAGACAGAGAGAGAGACAGAGACAGAGAGAGGGGAGGGGGAGGGAGGGAGGGAGGGAGGGGAGGGAGGAGAGAGAGAGAGAGAGAGAGAGAGAGAGAGAGAGAGAGAGAGAGAGAGAGAATGGGAAAGTTTAGAGGGAGTAAAAGAAATGGGGAAAATGTAGTGATATTTTAATGAAAAAAATACCAGTCACACTACATCAAAGATAAATGGCAAATAGCAGAGAGAATGGAATGCACAGGTGTACACATGCATATTTGGTTGTTTACCTGAACTCAGTTTGATTACACGATTTTTTTTGTTTTATTTTTGTAATCCTTTTTTACACCAGTCTTCATCCCTCTCCTGGTCTGCCCCACTACTGCTCCCAGCTCCCCATCCCATACCTACCCCTTGTGTCCAAGAGGATGTCCTCACAGCTCACCCTCATCTTGCCAGACCACCCCACACCCTGGAGCCTCAAGTCTCTCCAGGTTTAGGTGAATCTAGATCACCAGCCTAGAAAGTATAGATAGTTCTTCAAAATATGTTCTTAGGTGAGTCTAGATTATTTCAAGCTGACAATTAAAGCTAACCGTCTCATCCCACCCCTTGATAACTTGACATACAAATCCATCATTTGAAATATAATCTTTCATTGCTTGACACCAAAATCCCTTTTATAACAGCAGTATAAAACAGTTATGTTTTCAAAGTTCATATTTCCTTAAATATTAACATCAGTTAAATAAAAATCATTTATATAAGCCCTGTATATGATTCCACAGAGTAACATTCTGATTCCTGGACTAAGAAATCGAGACATAAAATAAAATACTCTAATCTCCCATTTTACAACATCTGTAGCTCATAAAGTAATCTTAACACCAATTTGCTTGGGGTGCCACACCCTCCTGTTTTGTCACCTGAAATATAAAAAGCTTAACTTTGGCTTAGGGAAGTTCCACTCTCTTCGTTCAGTTCTCCTTGGTTGGTAGCCCCATAGTCTCTAATATGTTAGGCTGTGTGGAATCCATTCTAAGGCTTCACCTGTGTTAATGGTCTCTCCACAGGTGCTCCAAGCCTGCCATATAGTGCAGAAGTCCTCAGCTATTCCCCATGGCCCCTCCTAAACTTGGACTTTTCATGTCTTCAAAATGAGTACTTTGTTGACAATGCTCATTGCCAAGTTCTACTGCCAGTTTGAAAGACAGCCAGACCCCTTTCACCATAGCTCTATCAGTTTCTAAGTGCTGACCCCGACAAAACACACTCCTATTGCCTCAATAAAGCAGCAGAAATTTCACTCCAGTGGTGCTAATCTTTTTAATAATCATTCTGCTTCTTCAACCTCAATATAAGCAGCAGACACAGATGCTGAGTCAAATATCTTATGAATGCGCCTCTATTCATTTTCAACCTAGACTTCGTGTCGCTCTAAACTTCCACAAGCCAGCCCTTAACTAGCTATATTTTCAAATCATTCTTAATCTTCAAAGAGCCTACTTGAACAAGTCCATTATGCTCCACTTTCAAAGTTCAAGAGCATTTGTAGCCTATCATAGCCATTCTTCATTATTTCTATTTGAAACGGCCCAGTTCATAAAAACCTCCATATTCATATCAGTCCACAGGTCAGCACTGCCACTTTGTTAATAAGACTTTTCGTTCCAGTTGCTTGTCTGTTGTTAAAGTAAAGTACCTTGAATTATAAAAACGTCTTTGGAGTGTGATATATTTATTTTGGTTCAGAAACCTTGTAGTGGGTCAAACAAATAAAAACAAAATCCAAAAAGAAAATTAATATTACTAAACTAAATAACCAAATAACACTATTAAAAAATGGGGTACCCTTCTGCCTGGTCCTTTCTGCTGCAACAGGCTGCTAGCTAGTCTGCTCCCGGAAAGGCTATATCCAGAGACATACCAGAGGATCGGCTGCACTCAGAACATTTGGTACCATATCCTGAAGTATACCAGAAGAACCACCACACTCAAAATATTCAGTAGGACATCTTAAGGCATCCCAGCAAATGTGCGACAGCCACAACGTCTGACACCACAACTAGAGATATCCAAGGAAATCCACTGCACCCAGGACACAACAGCTTGAAGGCATTCGAGCAGTTCTTCTGTGTACAGGACAACTGGGCAATTGATACCACAGTATAACAGGAATAACAGATTTAAGTATCACCAACGGAATACAATAGATAGAAGAGAGAATCTCATGTATAGAAGATACTGTAGAAGAGATTGACACAATGGTCAAAGAAAATTCAAAACATAAAAAAATCTTAACCCAAAACATCCAGGAAATTCAGGACACCATGAAATGACCAAATCTAAGAATAATTGGAATAGGGGAGAATTAAGATTCCCAGCTCCAAGAACCTGAAAATGTCTTCAAGAAAAACATAGAAGAAAACTTCCCCAACCTAATGAAAGAGATGGCCATTAAGGTAAAAGAATCCTACAGAACCCAAACAAATGGGACCAGAATAGAAAATTCTCTTGTCACATAATAGTCGAAACACTAAATTCACAGAAAAAAAATAAAGAATATTAAAAGGTGCAAGGGAAAAGGGCCAAGTAACATACAAAGGCAGATCTATCGGAATTACGCCAGACTTCTCAACAAAGACTGTGAAAGCCAGAAGAGCCTGGTCAGAGGTCATGCAGACTCTGAGAACACAAATGCCAGCTTAGGCTACTATACCCAGCAAAACTCTCAATCAAAATAGATGGAAAAAACAAAATATTGCAGGATAAATCCAAATTCAGGCAGTATCTATCTACCAATTCAGACCTACAGATGATCCTAGAAGGAAAACTCCAATACAACAAAGATACCTCTACCAAAGAAAAGACAAGATATTAAGCATCTCACAACAAACCCAAAAGGAGAAAACCACAAGCACATAAATCTACCTACAAAAACAAATATTATAGGAACCAACAGTCATCTGTGTTTATTATCTCTCAATATTAACAGACTCAACTCACCTATAAAAAGATATAAGCAAAGAGTTTTGATACGCAAACAAGATCCAGCATTTTGCTGCACAAAAGGAACATACCTCAATAACAAATACAGAGACTATCTCAGAGAAAATGTATGGTAAAAAGATCTTCCAAGTAAATGGTCGCAAGAAACAAGCTGCAGTGGCCATTCTATTATCCAGTAAAATAGACTTTCAAGCAAAAGTTATAAAGCAAGCTGAAGAAGGACACTTCATATTCATCGAAGGAAAAATCCACCAAGAGAGACTCTCAATCCTAAATATCTATGCCCCAAATACAAGGGCACCTACATACGTAAAAGAAACTTTACTAAAGCTCAAAACACACATTGAACCCCACACAATAATTGTGGAAGACTTCAACACCCCACTCTCATCAATGGACAGGTCATTGAAACAGAAGATAAACAGAGCCATAATAGAGGTTATGAACCAAATGAATTTAACAGATATCTACAGATCATTTCACTGTAATACACCTTCTTTTTAGCACCTTATGATACCTGCTCCAAAATCGATCACATAATTGGTCATAAAACAACCCTCAACTGATACAAGAAGATTGAAATAATCACATGCATTCTTTCAGACCACCATGGCCTAAAGCTGGTCTTCAATAACAGCAAATGCAACAGAAAACCCAACATACATGAGGAAACTGAAAAACTCTCTACTCAGTGATAACTTGATCCGAGAGGAAAGACAGATAGAAATTAAAGACTTACTGGAATTTAATGAAAATGTTGATACATCATACCCAAACTTATGGGACACGATGAAAGCAGTGCTAAGAGGAAAATTCATAGCACTAAGTGCACTGGTAAAGAAACTGGAGAGATTTTACAGCTTAACAACTTAACAGCACACCTGAGAGCTCTAGAACAAAAAGAAGCAAACTCACTCAAGAGGAGTAAACAGCAGGAAATAGTCAAACACAGGGCTGAAATCAACCAAATAGAAACAAAGAGAACAGTACAAAGAATCAGCAAAACCAAAAGCTGTTTCTTTGAAATTGTGTACATTTTAATCCAACATATGAATTTTAGTCATGTTTTTCTGAATTTATTTAGAAATTAATAAAATATATAATTTATAGATATATTATTTTCTAATTTTGTTTGTATCATATATTTATAGATATTCATATCACATAAAAGTTATATCAAACAAAATTTACATTATATATCATAAAATTTATATCAATGTATATATGTATATTTACACATATGTATGTATATATACACATACATATATATGTGTATGTATATATATATATATATATATATATATATATGATAAGTAATCTAAGGTCATATGGAAATTTTTGGCCAAACCCTAAGTGAGAAAACAGTAGAAAGTAGTTGTGTTTTTTTTTAAATATCAATAATGATAGAAATTTTCAAACTAATAGAATTTTCTTAAATGTTAATGTAGAAAATTCAAAATAATTAAAAACACAAATAATTTTGTTATCTAGTTAGCTTAAATAAATTAATGTTTCAGGATGAATACATGATAAATATGGCAAAATTAATCCCTAATAACTTCTCTCACCTCAGAACTAAGAAGTGAATTTTTTTGGGATGTGTGCATAAAATCCCTCCCCTCAGACCTCAGGGAAATTTGTGAAAGAAGAGTCAGGATGAATGAATAGAGTAGCCTGAAACAGAAAACGTCAGGAAAACAAGACCTCTAAAACAACTGAGGAAGGCTCATATTAAGTCATAGAATCTGAAGAAATAAGCACTGTGATTATGTTGACTTTCATAAATTTTCTTGGAATATATACTTTCAGTTGAGTACTTTCATGGTATTCCTGATGTGTGAGTAAGTGAGTCTCTATGATTCTTGTTCCTTTGCATGGGTCTCCTTTAGTTCTCTCTTAGCTTTTTCTGTCCATTTATCTTGTCCAACTTTGAAATGATGATTTTATTTTACATGATTATAGCTTATTTTGTTATGCTTAGTTGTTACCTCAGAGAACCTCTTCATTTCTAATGAAATGAAGAAAGGAAATGGGTTCAGCTGAGAAGAGATAGGGAAGACCTGGAAATAATACATAGAGGGGAGAGTGCATTCAAATTAAATTGCAAAAGAAAATAATTATACTTAATAACGGGGAAAAAGAAATGTGTTTATTGATATTTTAACAGTGCTTCACATGTCACCTGTTTCCTATGTATTTGTAATATGATAATACCTTAACAAGCATAAATTGTGTAAGCTGAATAGACCTTCTTAGCTACTCAGTTAAATTTCTACAATAGTTATGTGTTCTAGATGATTTCAATTACCTTCTATTTTTTCATACAGAAGGATTTAATGAGCTCTAATTTAGAAATTTTAATTATACAATAAGTTTCTGAAATGAGAAATATTTATTACAATGTCTTGTGGTTATGTTATCTTAAGAAATATAATGGAACACTCTGCCCCATTCATTAATCTATAACATGGAGATGTAGATTGCATTGGGGCAGTGTGTCCTTGGGATAAAAATGTTAATTGAGGGAGGGCGGCAATGGGGGGAGGATTGGGAAGGGAACAACCATATAGAAGGGGAGAGGGAAGGGTTAGGGGGATGTTGGCATGGAAACCGGGAAAGGGAATAACATTTGAAATGTAAATAAGAAATACCCAATTTAATAAAGATGAGAAAAAAAATAGGTTCTTGCAGATACAGAAAAAATGTTAATTGAGATTAAATACTCAAAACAATGCTGCTGTGAGCTGGCTATGTGGATCTACAGGCAAAAGCATTTGTCATGAGACCCTGAGAATGTGGGCTTAAGCTTCAGGAACCACATGGTAATAGAGAGAATGGACTCATAATATGTGAATCTGCCTTGGAACACAACAAGGTTATTGACATATGACATATGTAAGCTGGCAATCATATGTAAACACACACCCATAATACATATATATATATACATATATACATACATACAAACATACATACATTCACATATACACCCATAATTCATACATACACCCATAATACCTATATACATACATACATATATTCATAATACAGGCACACACATAAATATACACACTTAGATAAGTATACATACACGCACATATATTTATACACGAACAAATACAAATGATAAATGGAATATATGCACTCTTTTTTTTCCCTTTCTTTTAAGTTTGATGAAGGGCGTACCTTTTCCTTTATTTTTAGTGCACCACTTCATTAGATGTATTTTGGGGCAAATGAGGTTAGGCTACAGAGACATTAACATGTGAGTTTTATTTAATATTTTTCTTATTTAAATGCTTTCATTTTCTGAACTATGCCTGTCTCACAATTAGAACAATAGTTACTTTCTCTTTCTGCATTGTCCCACGCATGAAAGTGTCGGAGGAAGTGGTCTCCATGTCCTGCTGCGGTGCTTGAGTCAGCTCTGACTCTAACAATGTCTTCCACACAGTGTTTCTGCAGCAAATGTGCGTTTTGCTAGTGAAAAACTGTTTTATGTTGTCGTTTAGCCATGCTCACTCTCAGTAATGCTAATTTACCTCTTTATGTAAGAAAGCAGTGTTTTCTGTAAGCTATTAGCACTAATTTCTTAACACAGCAGAGAAGCCATAACCATTACACATTTTATAGTTATTATTTTTCTACGGGTTTTATCATATGTGGTTTAGTTGAGCAGTGAGCCTAGGTCTACAGAAACTGGAAAGCACAACGAGAAAACAATGAGTAGCAGAATCTGTGATGCCACATAATATATGTTTTCCTAAATCTGTTATGGTATCCCTCCAAGTGACTACCTATACTTCTAAAGCTCTAACCTATTTACAGGTTTTGGCTAAACTAGAAACCCTTTTCACTGCATCAGTTCAACCACGTGTTTATAAAGCACATTTGTTTTCATCTGATGGTACCTCAGAGCTGGGTAACTTTACGTCGTAGTGAAAAAGGAAATGAGCATCAAGTTCTTTTTGTTCAAGAATGACACAGAGGCACACAGTCTTTGCAGGTAGAAAAATATAGAAAAAGTAAAACAATTACTAAAAATAAGATTGGTTAATGAAATGACAGTGTGAGAACAAAAGTAGAAGTGATGCATGAATCAAAATATGTAGGCAAAAGACCTAGGAAATGGTTGTGGGAATAGGAGTGCTTCTGTGCCCAAGTAAACTGCTAGACATAACAGGGTGAATACCTGTAATGGGAGCTCCGACAGGAGCAGGGACAGTAGGAACAGTGTGGCTTTGGGGTCCAACAGTTAACTTCTAGGTTCTACACAGCAATAGAACAGGACACTTATAGTCTTTCTTTGGCCTTAAATCAGCACAGTAAGTTTTGCCTACATTACCTCACATATGTATACACAAAGAGACACATATTAAATGAAGTGAACGAGCACATATAAACGCAGATTCAAATTAGTCTGGACATAGGCATGTATTATGATGAATTGAGACTTGCATCCACCTAGGTTTTCTTTATGTGTATTTCCTAGGATGACTTCATCATCATAACAAGAAAGCATTACTCCTATAGTAAACTTTCAGGAAATTACTATTGGAACCCAGAGCAACAGAATTTTTTTCCCTTTAAAATGACAATGAGTCAAGAAGTGCCAATGTGAACATTCTACAGACCTGACCCTGAGACCACACCCGATACATCAAAACACTATGCTTCCATAATTATTAGAAAATTTGATCATTTTCATGTCAGTTTAAAGTAATTTATATCAAGAAATACATACACTGTGAAACTGTTGTGTTGAGAAGAGAACTTGAATGAAATTTAGGTTATCTTATACTCATGGTTTTTGTTGATATGTAAAATATGAAAATATATCCTGCATAGAAAATGTTCAGTCAATGCTTCCAAACCTACACCACTATTATCATGATCTATAACAGTTCGATCAAGGAAAGTTTTCATTAGTATAATCTAATTAAGGAAAGTTTCTTTTATTGTTGGAAATTATATCCACACATTGATAAATATATATGATATAGTGCATTTTTTATAGTATGTGTTCCATGAAAATTGCTTGACTCCTTGTATTTACAAGTCAACTTTCTAAAGTTTTTGAACCCCCTTTTCTCTCTTTGCTATTATCCTTGCTTCTGGGTGTTAATTCATCATTCTTTTTCTGTCAGCTGTCTGCAGTTAGCTCAGACTTTCCAAAATGCCTGAAGGGTACACTGTCAGCTGTAGATACTCAAGTCAACATGGTAATATCAGCTGATTTCTCCCAACACAATGCGCACACACACACACACACACACGCACACACACGCACGCACACGCACATGCACACGCACACATGCACACGCATTTGCACACAGTGTACCTTGTAGAAATTTTTGGCACCTTTCAAAACATAACCTTTTGTTACTGTCTTAGGTGTCAGAAGCAGCATAAAATTTCCACCACATTTATTCTTGTAAATTATTTTTAAGCTATGAAAGTTAAGAATAGGTATTTGTATAAAAGCATGCTAAATCACCTAATTATAATGTAAAGATTTGAAATCAGTATTACTCAACATTTTAAGTATAGGTGAATGAAGTTGATTATTATTTTGTAGAATCATGTCCCAAGCGAAGGCATGCCATCTTAACATATTAATGTTATTATTTTGAAGTTGTGGTGCAGCAGCAAGATGGAATTTCTTAAAGGCATAAACACAAAGAAAGATGAACTAGAAACCAACACTGTGCAAATTGAGTGTTAAATATAGGTTAAAATCTTAGTGTCACAAATACTGTGAAGTGTTTTCTCTTGGACTCTTATCTCCCATTGCTTTTGTCAGAGATATATTGAAAATTTGATGTATATACCATTGTAAATGGTAGTCCAGCATGTGATTCTATGTCTTAAATATGTGTATGATATGTCTGTATATCAAAATACTATGCTGTTTAAAGAAAGCCAGTACCTACTTCCCTTATAAAGCCATTCCTCTCTATATAGTTTTCACTACATATGCATATATAACATACTTATATGTGATTATATAGATATGTACAAGTGTATAATATTGTGACCAAATATTAGTCCAAAGTATTATTTTTATACATATATATATATATATATATATATATGCTTCCATTGTATACTAAAACTTTGAGGACACAATTGCTTTAGACTGCACCTGTAGAATTTACTCCCTGATAGACCCACTCTCATCAAAAAATATAATAAAAGCTTATTCAACAGTGATAAATAACTATTAATTAAAGTGACAGAAGGTCAGTTCACGTTTTAAGTCTCCAGGAACAAACACCTGGATTCGAAGCAGGGTGTAATCTTAGAAAGCACATAGACATGAGTGGTTTATGAGAAACATAGAAGAGCACAAATGGGAAAGAAATAAAAAATTTCAGAAACATGACCTGATAACTTTCTCAAAATCAAGTTAAGGAAATAATTAAAGGGGTGTACTTGTTCCCATAATCTATGTGGATCTCATGATGATGACCCAAATGGGTGCAGCACTGGAGCTTTTTAATTTATTTAGTTAGCGTTCTTCTACCTTATGTATTGTAGGCATATCTCTAAAGAAGCTCAGACCACTTGTCAAGCCCTAATATATGTTTGTGTATATGTATGTGTGTGCGCGCATGTGTGTGTTTGTGTGTGTGTGTGTGTATGTGTGTGTATATATATATATATTTACAATAATATAGATGATGTAATCTTTTTCTCTAAATAATTTAACAAATTACTAGAGATCTTCCTTAACAGGTAGAAATCCTTGGGTAAGTTGAATCTTGGGCTGAGCATATTGACAGACTGTAGAAGGAAGTACCATTTCTGCATTCATGTCTGAGATCCAATCTCACTCCACCCTACACACAAGTAATATTATATAAAATGCCCTGACACATGAGTAAGTATGCTTTATATGGATCTAATCTTACACAAACACCCAGAGACATTTGATAATATTCATATTTCCTTATATAATCACAAAACCAAGTAATTTTTGCTGAAAAAATTACCATTGTAAGCTATGAAAGTAACAGTTTTTAAAACAAATCCCCGCTGTTCATGTCCATTTGGTCACAACACACAGAAATAATGCTTAAATTTATCTTTAAAATGTATCCCTTTTAAGCATATAGCATAGAGGTTTTCATAATATTCTAATTTTAAAAGTTTCATTCTTAACTCTTACAAAGTATAGTCTTTATTTTCTCTTATTTTTTCTTCTTTACAAAAACTTCTGTACTTTTTTTTCTTTCAAGGTCATATAGCCCTGTGTCAGACAGCAGCAGAGCTTCCGTAATAACACCAGCTGCCATCTTTGATTAATGTAAGTGAATGCCGTTTTACAATTTTCATAGCTTCTCTCCTTTGCACCCATTTTGACAAGGAACAATGTTGGGTTCAATACTGGATGCCCTAGAGGTGCCCTAGAGTTATTTTAACGGATTCAATTTGCACTGCTTTTCATGTAAGTACAGTTTTCCTTCTCATATATTTCTGAGAGGCAGGAGAAACTATTTCTTACATAAAATATTTTTTAAACTTTACTCTTTAAATAAGTCTTCATTATATAGACAATAGATCGTGTACTCTAGTAGTTTTCAAGGCTAATACACACACACAAAAAAATCTGTTTATCATTCAAGCCTGTTACTATGCTCCTTCATGAATACATGCATTCTCTCCTGTTCCTCTCATGCCTTCTATAGGTCAACAGGAAAAAAAAAGATAGTTTATTTTTCCCTTATACTATGAAATATGGACGCAAGAGTAGTTCAATCTCTCACTTCATAGATAAAAGCCAAAGCTGCAGAAAAGTTTGACTAATTTCCTGGGAGCCCACAGGCACGTACAAGCAGAGGACTGTCCTAAAAAGTGGCTCAAAATAAATGGGGAATGAGTTTACCCATTGAACTCTAGCTCAGATTCTCACTTTTTATTAATCTCCTACCCCTTTTATCATTTCATAACTGAAGGGCTTTGACTTATTTGTTTTTATTTCCCTGGGTGTGCCAGATCTTTTTATCCTATCTCCTGGGCCTCCTTTTCAGTTTCTTGGACTCTACCAGGAGTCACTCACTCATAAACACACATATGTAAAAGTTCAAAGCTAGGATCTGGTTCAAATACCAGACAGCACACAGTATGTATCTTGCTAAGCCTGGGTTCCCATATTTACAGCAGTTTTAGAACCATTTGTTTTTCTGCAAATTTCAAAATGATTATACTTCTGTTGTTGAATAGAGTTCCATTGCACGTACATAACACACTTCTATTATCCCTTCTTTGTTGATGGAGGTCTAGGCTAATTCCATTAACTTGCTTTTGTAAAAACAGCAACAATTAGCACAGATATGTAACTGTTTCAGTTGGACATAATGTCATTTGTATATGTAAACAGGTGAATACAGCAGAGTCATCTAACAGTTTTATCAGGTTTGGAAAAGTCTCTAAGTGTTTTTTCTACAGTGCCCCCATCCATATTTTTCATCATTTAGAAAAATAATCACTGTAAAGTAAATGAAAAAAAAACTCCGTTTGGGGGCTGGAGAGATGGTTCAGTGATTAAGAGCACTGGCTGCTCTTCCAGAGGTCATGAATTCAATTCCTAGCAACCACCTTGTAGCTCACATCCATCCAATGCCCTTTTCTGGTGTGTCTGAAGACAGCGGCAGTGTATATACATACATAAAACAAGTCAATCTAAGAAAAATTGAATTGAATGCCTAAAATGCAGAATCTTTGGTAAGAACTAATTAAATAGAATCCTAAAACCATGGTATGGCTTCTAGAATTAACAGGTACGACTGTATATGAAAATATAATTTTTAGAAAGCAAACTTTATGGTGAGAAAACCATTGCAGACTGAAAATTGAATAAATAACTGAAAACTACCAAATAGGAAAAAAAATTTTACCAACTATATTTTATCCAAAAGGTAAAATCCTAGAATAGGGGAAGAACTAGAAAATTAAACACACAGAAAGAAACCAGTTGATCTTTGAAAGGACAATGAACTTAACAGGCAGTTCTTAGAAAAATAAAGGGGAGAGGGATAGAGGGACCTTGAAAACAGTGTACCAGGAATGGGCAGTATTTGGCATGCAAATAAATGTGTATATGTATATATGTTCAGGAACCTTGATACAATCTTCTACCCTGGGGAACGCCCTACATCAGCTTAAGTACCCAACGCCAACCAACCCCAACGTGCCACGTGGGTCATGCAGAGAGGCTGTCACTATGCGGAACCTAGCAGGCCAGGGAGGCATAGCCAAATCAGGAGTTGTTTACTACAAGGAGCGCTCACCTTTGGGAGGGTGGAAGGCAGAAACCAGCGCCATCTTTGAGGCGCAGCACGTCATAGTTTCCTACACATGTGTACTCTTTGATTGGTGGTTTAGTCCCTGGAAGTTCTGGGGGATCTGACTGGTTGATTTTGTTGTTCTATCAATGGAGTTACAAACCCCTTCAGCTCCTTCTGTCCTTTCTCTAACTCCTCCGTTGGGGCCCAGTGCTCAGTCCAATGGTTGGATGGCAGCATTGACCCTTGTATTTGTCAGACTCTGGCAGAGTATCTCAGGAGTCAGCTATATCAGGTCCCTGACAGCATGCACTTCTTGTGACCCCCATTATTTGTGGAAACAAAGTTTTTAAGAATATTAAAACAAGTTTCTGAAAATGTAAAAACAAATTTAAGTGGTCAGAATAACCAGGCTATTCTAACCAAGGCCAAGCTAAGTTAAGACAAAACAAAAATTACTGCTCTCGGAATAATTCTCCAACCCCTCCCTGTATTGAATTCTGAGAAAAACCACAAACTGTCAACAATCTTACCACCAAAATTCCCTGCCTCCTTTGACCAAAAGAGTTAAAAATTATATACTGCTGCTTTGCTGACCAATCATAGTATAGTAGTTCACCCCCCCATACAAGGAGGGTATAAAAGATGTGTGCTTTCTGAGTTCGGGGTTGACTCTTCCTGCAAGGATGAGCAACCCCACTCACATCATCGGATCAATAAACCTCTTTCCATTCCATTGATCCGTTGTCAAGTTGTGTGCTCTGTGGGGTCATACACCTAGGTTAAGACCTTGGAGGTCTTACATATTGACTGGGTTTGGTGACTGTAAGTGGGATGGATCCCCATGTGTGTCGGTCTCTGAATGGCCTTTCCTTTAGTCTCTGCTCCACCCTTTGTCTCATTATTTCCTCCTGAGAATATTTTTGTTCCTCCTTCTAAACCTGAAGCACCTACACATTAGTCTTCTTTCTTCTTGAGCTTCAAGAGGTCTCTGCACTGTATTTTGGGTATTCAGAGCTTTTGGGCTAATATCGACTTATCAGTGAGTGCACACCATATTTTTTTTGTGTGATTTGTTATCTCAGGATGATATTTCCTAGTTCCATCCATTTGCCTATGAATTTCATGAAGTCATCTTTTTTAATAGCCGTGTAGTACTCTTTGGGTAGATGTACCACATTTCTGTATCAATTCCTATGTTGAATTAAATCTGGATTCTTTCCAGCTTCTGACTATGAACTTATTGGAGCATGTGTCCTTGTTATATGTTGGAGCTATATGCCCATGAGTGGTCTAACTGTGTCCTCAGGTAGCACTGTGTCCAATTTTCTGAGTTATCTCCAGACTGATTTCCAGAGTTTTTGAACCAGCTTGCAATCCCACCAATGATTGAGGAATGTTGTTCTTTCTTCACATCCTTGCCAGCATCTACTGTCACCTGAGTTTTCGTTCTTATCCATTCTAATTGGTGTGATGTGGAATCTCAGGATTGTTTTGATTTTGATTTTCCTGATGACTAACGATGTTGAGTATTTCTTTAGGTACTTCTCAGCCATTTGATATTCCTCAGCTGAGAATTCTTTGTTTAGCTCTGTACACCATTTTTAATAGGGTTATTTGGCTCTCTGGAGTCTAACTTCGTGCCTTCTTTATATATTTTGGATATTAGCCCTCTATTGGATGTAGGATTAGTAAAGATCTTTTCCCAATCTGCTGATTGCTATTTTGTCCTAATGTCAGTGTCCTTTGCCTTACTGAAGCTTTGTAATTTTATGAGGTCACATTTATCGATTCTTGATCTTAGAGCATAAGCCATTGGTGTTTTCTTCAGGAAATTTTCTTCAGTGCCCATGTGATCAAGACCCTTCCCTACTTTTCCCCCTATTAGTTTGAGTGCACCTGGTTTGATGTGGAAGTCTTGGGTACACTTGGACTTAAGCTTTGTCCAGAGTGATGAGAATGGATTGATTTGCATCTTTTTACATGTTGACTTTCAGTTGAACCAGCTCCATTTGTTGAAAAAGCTATCTTTTTTCCATTGGATGGTTTTGGCTCCTTTGTCAATTATCAAGTGACCATGGTTGTGTGGGTTCATTTCTGGGTCTTCAATTCTATTCCATTGATGATATTGTCCAGTATCATGCCTGAGAATTTCATGAAGTCATTGTTTTTAAGTTTTTGTTTTGAGTAGTATCCATTTTCGGTGTCCATTTCTCTGTTGAAGGGTATCTGGGTTCTTTACAGCTTCTGGGTATTATACATAAGACTGCTATGACCATACTGGAGCATATGTTCTTGTTATATATTGGAGCATCTTTTTGGTATATACACAAGAGTGGCATAGCGAGGTCCTGAAATAGAACTATTTCCTTATTTGAGTTTAATCTCAGCAAGAACAGTTTGTGCTTCCCATATGCTCATTCATATAGGTACCACCATCCACTACAGGTGACAGTCGTAAAGATCACTGACTCTCCATTTCCCAGTAATTATCAGTGACCATTCCTCCTTAGCTAAGATTAAGAATTCATGGTCTTGCAAGGGTATTTTGCACACTGTCACATCTGCTATGACTTCCAGTGTACAACTATCCTTCGGAAACTATAAAATACTGTTTTACTGTAGTGATCCAGTGATTCTGGCCCAGGCAATCTTTTGGTTATTTAACCCACTGGAGATTGGAAGGAGAGGTATGATGTAAATGCCTCACTTAACTAGGTCTTAGCATTCCACAATCTTTTTTTTTTTCTATACCTTGTCCCATTCTGCGTTTTATTTATCACCTATTTCAAAAAGAAGATGTTTTGGTGAGGACTGAAAGATACACTAATCTATGGCTATAATGCTAAGAAAATCTTCAGTGCTATGAACTTTGAACACAGGCATAACGTTAGGTTCTCTCATAGGGTCTATGATCCGACTAGCAACAGATTTTTGCCCCAGATAGTAGTGATACAGCAGGATCACTCATGAGAAAAAATAGGTGACCTTTTTCTTGATGAATCTTTGTTGTCTCAATCAGAGTGAGTTCAGCCCTTTATATTTCTGCAGATTTCATAACTTCATTTATAACAAACTTGTAATTTTAAAGTGAAAAGATTCCAACATCCATTATCCACTCATCATTTCATAGGCATTCAGAATGTTTCCATTTTCTTGCCAGTGGAAACAAAGCAACAATAAAAGTGGAAGAGAAAATATGACAGTAGTAGAGTGCAGATTTCTTTAGTTATATGCCCCAGAATGGTGAGGCTGGATCATGTGGTAGAATTATTTCTAGGATTTTTAGGAACATTCACGTCAATGTGTATTTCATGATCTCTTTAGATATATGTTCAAGTAACATACTAAACACCATAAGTCCACACCAAATTCTACTGGCACATGAATAATTAATGCAGTAAATTTGACTTTAATAGTTTTCTCATTGTTTCAAAGTTTGTTACTTTATTTCTTCTACTCTTTCAAGCAGAATGGTTAAATATGTGTTTATTTAGAATGTTGTTTTCATTTACATGTGTGCTCATGTGTGCAGGAAAGTATGCTGTATGTAAGAAAATGTCAGGAGGCCAGAAGAGAACATTTTATCTCCCAGAGCTGCAGCTACAAGTATCTGTAAGGTACTCGTTGTGAGTGCTCCGAACCAAGCTCGAAATATCCTGAAGAACAGTATGAAGACCTAGGTGCTGAACTATGTATCCATCCTCCTTGTAATAAATACTCTACATTTTTCTATTATCAAAGTATGTTTACCTCATATGTTTTTAATATTTGGATCTCTAATATAATCTCTCAATGTGAGGAATACTTAAGTCACTTAGAAACTAAATTACGTGTTGCTGCTTTAATTTAAACTAAAAATTTTAAATGAATAGACACTGTTTAAATCATAATTATGGGCATCATTAAAGAATTCTAATTACATCTATAGATGAAGAACTGTACCAATGTACTATTTCACATCATATTTATTATCATTATGATTATTGATACTGCTATTACTATTTAAATAGCCTCATTCATTTTGTATTGTCTTTCTGCAAGTCTGTAAATGAAAATAAATTACATTGTGGTGAAAGTACCAAGACTATTTTCTTTGGATTCCATAATTTCTTGAACAGGAGTCTTCATTTGACACTAACATTTCATCACTGTTAAACATATGCTTTATTATGTTTTAACGGAACGTTCACCCATTTATTTGAGTCTGTCTTTTAATATGTTTCATTTGGAAAACAAAGATAATGTCTAATTCATGGATATTGAAGTAGATTAACTGAGTAAGTACAGATAATGGTTTAGCTAAAGTTATTCTTTAGTCACATGCTAACGAAGGGTATTGTTTTTTAACTTCAAAATGTGCTACTTCTCTAACCATTCAATCATTTGTTCACTTGTTTCTGATCCAGAGAATTTTAATTTTATGTTTTGAATATAATATATTCCTAAAAGGGCTTATGGAAAGTTTTGTTCCGTTATGCTTTTGATCCAGTTATTGAGAAATTTCTGGGTTCCAAGGGATCTAATTTAATCAATGTACTTCTTCCATTGGAGATTATATTATATAACTATAAACTATAATGGCATTGTTGGGACATAGATTTATTTGAGTACATATGTCACCTGCTGCATGTCCCAGAAGATATTCCTTTTTTCTTTTCATTTTTTTAGGAGCTAGGGACCAAACCCAGGGCCATGTGCTTGCTAGGCAAGCGCTCTACCACTGAGCTAAATCCCCAACCCCTCAGAAGATATTCTTATGCCTTGCTTCCTTGAATATTATGGTTTCTTCTTTTTTTTTCTTTTGAAGTGAGCAGTTGTGCTTCATTATGGCCTTACCACAATGATCCTATAAGTATGGAACCATGAGGGGATACAATTGACCATTTGCTATACACTCTGAGACATATAACTGAAATGATTCTTTCTTATGTTAACCTGTTTATGCCAGACATTTGCCATAGTAACTCTGAACAATGCAGGTTTTTAATTCTTTTGTCCATTAGTTTTTTTTTTCTTTTAGCTTTTGAAATTTTAATTTCATCATTTCACACACTTTTTTTTCTTCCCTCCAAAACTTGTTAACAAAATGGCCTTCTTTTTATTAATTTTTGTTACATATATGTATGTATACAAATATTCATGAGTAGATAAATACATCCTGTTAATTATTTTTAAGATTTATTTATGTATTTACATATATTAGTAATTTTCTATATGTACATCTGCATATCAGAAGATGTCAGATGGTAAGTGAACTGCTATGTAGGCTCTGGAATTGAACTTTTTTTTTTATTATCTCAGATAATATTTAATGTTCTAGGCAGAAACGGTTTCGGGTAAACACTCAAACAGGCTTAAGAAAAAAAATTTAACCATTCATCAATACTAAGAATTAAAACCAGGACAATGAAAAAAAAAAGTAATGTTCAACTCACTGTCCCCTAAAACAATTATCATTTAACAAATTATGCCAGATTACTAAGTAATAACAATAATAAGGATTATAGTTCTGGGCTGGATAGATGGTTCAGGAGTTAGTGCAATGGTGCATTCCTTTTCCATAGGAAAAAGTTAGTTTCTACTCACATTAGGACGGCTCATCTCTACCTGACTTTAGTCCCAAGGGACCTGATGCCCTCTCTGGGCTCTGTGTACAATTATTTTTTTTTTTTTGGCATTAACTTGAGTATTTCTTATGTACATTTTGAAAGTGTTATTCCCTTTCCCACAAACCAAACAGGTTTCAAAACATCCCCTTCCCTCCCCCCTTCCTTATGGGTGTTCCTCCCCACCCCTCCCCCATTGCCTCCCCCCCATAAGACAGTCTAGTTCACTATGGGTTCAGTCTTAGCAGGACCCAGGGCTTCCCCTTCCACTGGTGCTCTTACTAGGATATTCATTGCTACCTATGAGGTGTGTGCTCTAAACCAGTGAGCCATATTCCCAGCTCCCCCAACCCCATGCCTGATTTTTTTAAAAAAATGTATTTAATATGTACAGTGTTCTGCTGCATGCATTTTTTTGGGCCAGAAGAGGGCACTACATTTCATTATAAATGGTCAGAACCACAGGTGGTTGCTGGGTATTGAACTCATACCTCTGGAAGTCAGTGCTCTTAACCTCTGAGCCATTTCTTTAGCCCCTGTTCATTCTTTACAATACTACTTGTATGACTGTTTTCAGGTCTTATTTTTGGTATTGGATAACCACTTGGTGTATTCTTTACTGAGAAAGATTATTCCTCTTGCTTTCAGTGACCCTTAATTGCCTTATATTCTTTGTGTAGTGTTCTTTCCCACTTCTGCTTTAATTTATCTGTGGTTGTCTTTGCCCAATTTGTATTTATGTTGTCATGTTTGTGATATTTTTATTGTCTAGTTTCTGATGTTCCTATGAGTCAGAGTAACAGAGCAGATTCCCTGTTTTTCTGACTCTTGAAATATTTCTATACTTCTTTTGTATCGGCCATATACACTTATGTAACAGTTGTGTAGCTTGGTGTTCTTGTGGGACTGGGTTGCTGCTGATTTTGCTATCTGCCTTTGGGACCCTGTGCCCTAATTGTGCTTCTTTGTCAAGCCTTAATTTGAGATGTGTCTAGTCTTCCTGTTGATTGATATACCATGGCTAGGTGATATTCATGGGTGTCCTCCCTTTTCTAAAGAGAAAGGGAGGAGAAGTTGATGGTGTGAGATAGGTGGTTGGGAAGGAGTGTGAAGAGAAGAGCGAGGTAAAACTGAGATCAGGATGTATAGTAAATTAATAAATTTATTGTAAACATACATTAGCCATATATTTTGACTAAATACTTGACTTATACAGGTAAATAAAACCATATTTATTATAAAAGCATTGATTCTCTTCATTGCTATAATCCATCTATTAATTCTCTTCATTTAAAAAGAGATTCATTTTATGTATTTATGTGTGCTTCTGTGTTTCTGTATGCCATTTATGTGGAAGATGTCTGCAGAGGCCGTAAGAGGACATAGGATCTCCTGGATCTCAAGTAAAAGCAATTGTGAGCTTTCTGAGATAAATGCTGGGAATTGAACTTGAATCTTGTGAAAGACCAGCAACCACCCTTAACCACCAAGCTATCTCTTTAGCCATTCTTTTCTTTTCTTTTCTTTTTTTTAAGTATTGCATTGATTCTTTGTGACTTTCCATACAAACATTCGTGTCCTACTCATGGCCCCATCTGCTCATATCTGTCTACAGCTCTTGTAATATCTCTCCCAAAAGAGAGTGTGCGCATGCACACACACACACACACACACACACACACACACATTGTAGTGTGTCACAGTATGTCCTATAGTATACCTCTGTGTCCACACATCTTCACTTGCAAATGTTCATTGCAATGTGTTATTAGTTTTAGTTGATATCTCTGGATTCTGTGACACCATCAACATGGATCCTCACTGGGCTTTTTCTCTGTTATAAGAATATACCTGGCATTTTTATAATGTACTTGAAATTTTTAATTTACTTGATACTTAGTGCTTTCCTAACAGCAGTACATAATTTTTAACATATACAAGACAGTGGTGCTCAATTTTTAAAAAGTTCATTATTTCTGATAAACTTAATATTAAGTGGCCCGCATAGAGTGATATTAAATGAATAAGGTGACACATTTATTGTCTTTAAAATGTTATCTTAAAAAAGAAAATAGAAGAAAGAAAACTTTTATAATAGTTGAAAAACTAACTCTGTCTTCCAGATATACAATTATCTGCTCTGTCTATTTGAGAAAAAAAAATAATGCTTACAAGGCAGCTCACTATGGAAACATTTGCAAAGATAGTATTAAACAAATGTTCAGAGGTGGTAGGTCTCTGCCCTGACACATAAGTGTCAGTATGGCGTAAGATCTACATTGGGAAATCTTGTATATATTTGGATGTTGACTTATCAACCTGAGCTGTCCTCAGTATGACTTCTAAGGAATGTGAATAATTTAAGTGTTTCAAGAACAGTCTCCTCGATTTATTTAAACACTGGTCATATCTTGTCACTTTTGTATTGGTTCACATTTATTAATCTAATTTAAAACCCTGAATACCAGATAAAGGATATATTTTCATTGTACAACTGAGAATATGAGGTGTGTCTGGCAGTAACAATTTACATTCCTAAATACTAAGAATCTGGATTATAGAATGTCACAAATTCAAATACTGGGTACACGATAGACTGAGTTTCTATATAAGAACTTAACCGGGATGACACAGTAAATCAAGAGAATTTGAATATGGTTTAGTGATAAAGTACAGACCTAGTATACATGAGTTCTAGCTTCAATAGCTACAGTAGAAAAAAAAAGAAACATCTTTCTAATTTTCACTATATACAAGTTACATTTATAGCTCAGCTATAGCATGTAGTCAATAGGCAGGTCTGAAATAGCAACAAGAATTCACAACAGGAAAAGTAAAGGAAAAAAGAAACACACAAACAAAAATAAAGCCTTTTAAACTATATTGCATATTGTGAATTTTCTTCTATTCTCCATTTTTAAACATATTTCATTCTTATTATATACTAACATGAACATGAATGCTCTGCAAAGTTAGATCCAGAGTAACTAGGTCACTAGATAGTTTTCAACCTTATTGTATATTCTATCTTTTCTAAACATAAGGAGATATATATTTTTATTGGACTTTTTATTTACATTTCAAATGTTATCCCCTTTCCAGTTTCCCTTCTATAAATCCCCTATTCCATCCACCTATCTCCTGTTTCTATGAGGGTGTTCCCCCCAACAACCACCGACCCCTTCCCACCTCCCTGCTCTGACATTCCCCTATACTGGGGGGTCCAGCTTTGGCAGGACCAAGGACTTCTCCCATTGGTGCCCAACAAGGCCATCCTCTGCTACCTGCCTTATGCAGCTGAAGATATAGGTTTGTCCATGTATAGTCTTTGGGTAGTGGTTTAGTCCCTGTGAGCTCTGGTTGGTTGGTATTGTTGTTCTTATGGGGTTGGAAGCCACTTCAGCTCCTTCAAACCTTTCTCTAACTTCTCTGGTGGGGACCCCATTCTCAGTTCAATGGTTGTCTGCTAACATTCACCTCTGTATTTGTCATATTCTGGCAGAGCCTCTCAGGAGACAGTTCTATCAGGCTCATACAATACTGTGTCATAGCATTTTTTGCTTTTGTGTTTTTGTTGTTGTTGTTTATTGTAATCTAGGTTTAAACAGCACCACTCATTTAAACATTTCCTGAGATAAATGAATATATTAAAATGTATGTTCCAGGATTTTCTTGGCGTAAAAATTAGAAATAAATTCAATGTTATAACTTTTCAAAAGCTGGAAAATGTACTATATTATTGGATTTTCTTTTTAAGTACATGGTAGTGAAATGAAAGCAAAGCTTTAAGATATTTTGTCTTAACTTTTTGAAAGCCATTTTGTATTTTCTGGTCAGAGGAGTTTGTTGCATATGATGGTTGACCTTGTTGGCCATCTTCATTGGGTATGGAATCAACTGTAATAGGCTGTTTGATGTTCTCAGAGAGTATTTCCTGAACGGACTAACAGGGCAAGGGAGCCCATTGCTAAGATTGTCTGGCACCCTCTTACGTAGGTCCTGTTATATGGCGGTTCTGTTGAAAGCTGTTGATTATTAATAGCCCAACTCTGCCCATGTAAGTGAATTCATCGGCCCCTGTGGTTCCTGCAACCCTGCTGCCCCTGCTGCCCTGCTGCCCCGATGCTCTCCACCTCTGAAATAGGAACTCAGCCTCTTCTGCCTTCCAGTATGGATGGAAATTATTGGATTTGGGGTAGATTGGATTTGAAATCTAGAGTGCCTGGTAATGATACTGAAAAATGCACTCCTGACTGAACAGACATCTGGTTCTTAACCTCTCTAGTGTGCAGAAAACCATTGTTAGACTATCTAGCATGGATCAGGAAAACGAATGCAATATATTTACCTTTTAATATAAAGTCACTCTATTGGTTCGTTTCTACTAAGTCCATTTTCAGGGGATGTGGTGCCCTTTCTGACCTCCTCGGGCTGGTGCACATATGTGATGCACATATATTCAGATGCACACACACAAATGAACATAAAACTAAAATTTAGTTAAATGAAAAACATAGAGAACGATTGAGAAGCAACACTGGAGGCACATTCACATGCACACTAGCGTGCGCGTGCGCACACACACACACACACACACACACACACACAACACAAATACACACAGAATTAGCCAAAGAGTGAAGAGTTGCATTATTCAGGATGAATGAATCAATCACCCATAAGAATCAATAAATATGTGAATTTAAATTCAAAATTTTCAATATTTATTAGAGTTGTAACAACATTTACAGTTTTACAGGATTTGAAAATGTCCTATGTAAGTAAGGAAAATTGCAATATGTAATATTTTTATAATTATAGAAAACTTTACCTGAAACATATTTTCATTTGCTTTTCTATGTATATAAAAACTATTTTATTTTAAATAGAACTGTTAGCTTATGAAAATTCTATGAGATTGATTTATTTTTGTTTGTTGTATATAAAAAATGATATCTGGAATCTATAGACGTTTGCTTTATTAAATTGACTGTGATAGTTTGAATATGCTTGGCCCAGGAAGTAGCACTCGTAGCAGGTATGGCCTTGTTGAAGTGGGCGTGGCCTTGTTGGAGTGGGTGTGGCCTTGTTGGAGTGGGTGTGGCCGTGGTTGGAGGAAGTATGTCACTATGGGGATAGGCTGTGAGTTCTTGCTCTTAGGTGCTGAGGATGCCAGTCTCTTCCTGAATACATTCAGATTTAGATGTAGAACTTGGCTTCTCCAGCACTGTTTGCCTCCATGGTTCCATCCTCCCATCAATGATGAAAGTGTAAGCCATCTCCAATTAAATAACGTCCTTTCTAAGAGTTGCCTCACTGATGGTGTCTTTTCACAGCAATGGAGATCCTTACGAAGACAGAAGTTGGTAGCAGATTGTAAGGTATTGTTGTGATAGGCCTGACAATGATTTTGTTTGGAGGAATGTGTATATTCAGACTTTAGATTTGGAAAGAGGTGGCTTAATGAGCCATAATAATAGGAATATGAAAGACATTGGTGCTGAGGGTGCTTTGAAGTGTGGGAGCCTGCTCAAGCAGTTTTAGGGTAGAAGAATATTACTATGTGGCCTAGAAATTAGTTTTGTTATATTTTGGGGAAGAATGTGGCTGCTTTTTGCTGCTGTCTGATGAGTGTACCTCAAGCCAAGTCTAAGGTGAAGAGAATTCACTTAATTGCATTGGGAAAGGAAGTCAGAACAGCCCAGCATAGAGTTTATCCAGTGGGTTGCCCTCATGAACACTATTTTGATCGATTGTAGCAAGTTTAGAAAGAATAAATACAAAATGTAGAGGTCAAGTTATAAAATGGTACCAGGAAGTGAAATGGAGCTGAATCTTCTGTTCTAGGACATAAACGTATTAAGGAAGTGGTGATCACACGGCAAGATTGTATCCAGCTAAGCTTATTTGTGTATCTATAGTTGAACCAGGAGTGGTTAGATATTATTATTTGGTTCTTGTGTTCCGGTTGGACTTAATCTGGAATAAACTTAATCTGGAATAAACTGCAATCCAGAAATGGAGAAGAACAGAGGATTTTGATATGGATCATGAGGAATAGTGGCCATCAAGAGCTAAGCAGGCATTGTGATCCACACCTTTAACCCCAGGGGAGAAAAGAAAGCAGATCTCTGAGTTCTAGGCCACCCTGGGACAGGAAAATATTCTAGGTGAATAAAAGCTCAAGTCTAGGTAGTGTGTTACATGCCTTTAAGTCTAGCACTTAGGAGACACAGCCATGCAGATCTCTGAGTTCAATGCTAGTCTACAGAGCAAGTTCAGGAAAGCTAAACTTAGGAAGAAGGAAAACAGAAAAGAAGAAGTTTGAAGACAATAACATTTGCCAAAGATGGCTGGTGATGGTGTGGAGTAGAACAATGTAAAACCACGCATGTGCAAGAGTGTGTTGGCTTAAAGTCTAAAAGATCATGGGAGTAGCCACCAATCAGGTGTGGACGCGCCGCTAGGGGTGCATATAAGCAGCGCCTTTCAGGGCTCAGACCTCCTCAAGATTGAGAAGGATCCTGTCAAATTTTCTGTAACCAAGTTCTAACTCTTTAGAATCAAGAGGAGAAGGAAACTACTAGGATAATTGATGCTTTTGCTGTTAGTGATTGACAGACCAAAAATTTTCTAGGAAGTGTTTTCAAAAAAAAACAAAAAACAACAACAAAAAAAAAGCTGTGTATCACAGATAGCCAAGATTATACCTCATACTGCAGTGGAATTGGTAACTTTTATGGATCACCAAGGTGGTTCTAGTTTTGAAGGTATGAAGGGGTCATGGAGAGCAGCTAAGGCTTGATACTATGAGACCAGCG
The DNA here is from genome assembly GCF_011064425.1 of Rattus rattus. Lineage (NCBI taxonomy): Eukaryota > Metazoa > Chordata > Mammalia > Rodentia > Muridae > Rattus > Rattus rattus. The sequence goes on along the minus strand of NC_046165.1, from coordinate 33,390,060 downwards.
AATGTTATTGGTGAAGGTGCAGCCTCATTGCAGTGGATTGCCCAAGACTGAAGAGGTCATACAAATAATTTGAGGCTTGTTGTTTTTAAGGGAGCCTTGGAGAACCTATCAGTGAAACCTAGTTACAATGGTAGATTCCATCAAATTGAAGATGCTAGTACCATGGTATGAGCACCAAGAGTAGCAGCATTGTGAAGTAGAGACAATCACAGGCTAGAGTGCTAGAGAGAGCCAACCTAGAGAAGTGACCCATGTCATTTGGAGGATCCTAGAAGATCATGAGTGGATCCCAGACATTAGAAATGGAAGCTTTGAAGTTAGATCCTTTGGAGACCCCAAGATGCCTGAGACATACAAGCCGTAGGATACTTGTCCAGAAAAGCTGCTAAGAGGGACTGGAAGCAGCCCAAGACAATGAAGCTTGTTTCAGTAAACAACAATGAAAAGAATTGGAGATCTGAAAAGCACTTTGACATCAGACATGGAGACATAGAGTTTGGAACTTGCCCAGCTGAGCTTTGGTCTTACTTTGTTCCAGTATTTCCTCACTATGAGGTTCTGGAATGGTATGTATATCACATAATGTTTGAGATGTAGAACTTTCAGCTTCTCCAGAACCATGATTGCCTGCAATGATGATAATGGACTCAAATTCTGAAAGTGTAAGCCAGCTCCAATTAAATGTTGTCCTTTATAGGAGTTGCCTTAGTCCTGGTGTTCTTTTTTTCAAACAGCAATGAATACTCTAATAAGGCATTGACCTTATTCAAATGTTATTCTAGGAAGTAGCTAAGACAATATTAGTACATGCAAAGCTTAGAAAAATGAAAACTATGAAAGGATCTATTTCTAGATATGTGGAGATGAAAGTACGATGGCTTGTTTCAAGGTCATGGTTAAGTAGAAAAAGTTCTGACTATGCCCAGGAAGACCTGAGTTTACCCATCACTACACATAAAAAATAAAGTAACAAAGAAAGCAAACAATTGTGCTAATGTGTGTTTGTTATCCCAGAACTGGAGAAGCTGAAACGATACTCTCTGGAGCTCTTAAGTCACTTTTAAGCTTGATATGATAAAAAGATATTTCTTTCAAAAATTGTTAAATATGCCTTAGAAATAATACCCAACACTGGTTGTGTGCCTACTTATGCACACACACACACACACACACACACACACACACACACACACACACACACACACACAACATTCATAAACATATAAGTGATTGTGACCTATATATTTACAAATTCACATACACATAGAAACACATACACATGGTATTCTTCCTGAAAAATTTCAGCACAGCTATTAAGATAAATATATATCCTGATTAATAATTACTTTTGTATTAATCATAATTTTGTAAAATAGAAAAAATGGTCAGTTTGGAGAAAAAAAAGCAATCTTTTAGTTGGAGACTATTACAGAAATGAACACCTGGTCAAAATTAAGAGAAGAACAGACTGCCAAGTTCCTAATCCTAACTGCTTTGTCTATAATGCACCTCCTATCCACAGCGTCAGGGAATGGAGCAGTAGAGGGAGCAGAGATATTAAAAAAAACCACCCAGTGATTTCCCTATACGATGGGAAAACTGGACCCATGATTCTCAATGGGATAGTTGCTTAAATAAGATTCCAGGAGTGGCAACATCAATTAACACACCATGGTGTGTCAAAAACAATAATATACTTTTCCTCCCTGGATGCAGAATTACGTAAAATTAATATTTCTTGATAGTAGGAGAATCCATCCTCTCCAGGGGCAAATTGTGTGAGTGTGCGCACTCACGTATGTGCGTGTGTGTGTCTGTATGTGTGTGTGTGTGTGTGTGTGTGTGTGTGTAATTAAATAAACCCTATATTTGAAAAGGAGGCTGTTTAAGAGTATATTTGAGATAACAGGACTTTAAAGTGAAGGAGCAAGAAGGGATGTAACTGCAGAACTCATGAATGAAATTTCAATATTTTAAATATTTGAAGCTAATGTAATGTATACCAGATTGTCTATTGCCAATAATTTTGAACTGCAAATATCAACCATTGAGATTCATTTATTTCAAAAAAGAGTTCCTGAAAGAAATAGTTGAACTCAAAGTTAATTTTCCTCTACTTATTAAAGCACATTTCATTTTCTTGGTATTGCACAAAATGGTACCTGACCAATTATCACAAAGAATTTCCTTAGTGTCTTTCATGTTGTAGGCAACTGTTTAATGAGTGAAACTGCAGTGCTTCAAGGTCTAAAAGTTATTTATGCATATTTTCTGTCATCAGTGATCCAACCAGACACTTTTGTCCAAAATTCTACAGGAAATAACATGATACTAACACTAGTCACCGACTACCAGATACTCTATGACCCCAGAGTTCTCTAAAAGCCCCATTCTAAACACCACTAAAATTAGATCATGTCTCATAAAACAGTAGAACACCTGCTGATAAAACTTACTGATTTTCTACACAAGTTATACTTGAAGTATATACGTTTAGTTTCATATATGTAGAGAGCCCTTCAGAATCTGTTGAGTGCTTGAGGTTATCTTTATGTGTTAAGAAGTATTAAATGGCTTTTACCTTCTCTTTCCTCTCCTCCCATTCTTTATACTTTATATTTGTGTGGTCCCTCCTTATTCCATTTAAGTTTTCTCTTTGTTTTCTTGCTAACAGTAATAACGTATAATGGTTGCTTCAGTTTAAGAGGAAAGCCTTTTAGATATGTTTCAGTGCAAAAGATTGCATTTGAACGTGTAATTTGGATAGTATATTATTTTATACACACGTGTGGCATAGAAAACCTAACAACTTACAGCTATAAAATTGAATGGTTGAGTAGCTAATACATCAGGCTCTCACTGCTTAGAAGATACTCTTGATAGTTCCCAATATGAAGAGGACAACAGCTGCTACAAGTACCGGAGTTATTTATTAATGCAGAAATATTTTTAAGTTAAACTATTTTTTTCAAATCTACTTTGGAATCTGCAACAGAATGATCATGAGTTTGAGGCAACTAAGACAAATATAGCAAGATTTTTCTCAAACTATAAACATTGAATCCCAAACTATTAAAAATAAAATTATAATTAGCAAAATACAGAATAAATTGTATAAGTAAAACTAAATTATAAAAACTACACAGTAGTAATGGAAATTTAATTATTCCAACATATTTGTAAGAACATCATAGGTCAAGGACAAATTATGCTTGGTTGAGGTGGCACAATCCATGCAGGAAAGTTTTTCTCGAAAAGATGTTTCAGAGTTTGTACCAATGAAATTTTTATTTACACTCCTTTAATCCTGAGTGTACTTAAAAATACAGATAACGTACACAGGGAAAGTATCTATTGACATACCCCGGTGATGGAACATAAATTGACAACAATGAAAAGCACTGTGGTGGGTGAGGTTTTGTTTTTGATCTTGTTTTTGTTTCCAGTATTTTTCCCATTTTCTAGGAAATCTAAAGGACTGAGCCTTTTGGTCCTCTGAGGAAAGCTAACAATGTAAGGATGAATTTTAATGACTCTGTAATCAAACTAAGATTATCACAAACAGGAGAGATAATCAATACCAAGCCAGATTAGAGAATAACTAGTGGAGAACCCTTAACCTCTCCCACTTTCTGAGATCTCTGGGTCAAGACTGACACCTGAAAAACTAACGTGAAAAATTAAAGAGGTGGTAAAAGAGAAAGAGGAAGTCATTGGCTTCCATTCTTTTCATTATGCCCTTACCATACAAAGAAAAATTAGAAATTCCTGGTACAACTTTAGTGAATGATCGATATACTATTCTTGGAGTGCAGCCTTTTTGTTTATTGTTTCCTTGACCCCTAATGTAACTCATTTAAAACACCTGGGGTGCTGTCCCCTGTAATTTTTCCAAATTTGGGAAGCTTAACTGAATAATTAAAATGAAACAAACAGCTCCTTCAATCCAGTTTGCAGCTCCATACGAACAACAAAATCAACCAACCAGAGCTCCCAAGGACTAAACCGCTACCCAAAGACTATACATGGACAGACCAATGGCTCCAGCTGCATATGTAGCAGAGGATGACCTTGTGGGACAACAATGGGAGGAGAAGCCCTTGGTCTTGCAAAGGCTGGACCTCCCCAGTGTAGGTGAATGTAAGGCTGAGGAGGCAGGGAGGGGTGGGTGGATGGGTGGGTGAACACTCTCATACAAGAAGGGAGAAGCAGATGGGATAAGCAGTTTATGAAGGGGAAACTGGTAAACAAGATAACATTTGAAATGAAAATAAATTTAAAAATTCCAATAAAAATCATCGCAAAAAAATGAACCAAACAAAGAACGAAACACAAAATAATTAAAAAATTTACTTTTACTTACTTAGAGTAAATACATGCTAAAATACACTATATCACTCTATAACCATGAATCATACATAGATTTCAATATAACAGTTGTTGCATTAGGCAATCAAATTCTAATAAAATCATTGAAGTGAACATCCCCAACAATGTTAGGTTTTATATTTAGATTTCACTGTGTACATACAAATATATAGAACTTTGAATGTTGTGGTATTTATTCAGAGATACTTCTGTGGTAAATCGACTTTGTACAGTATATAATTGAACAAAAGATAACCTCCATATACTTCTCAGTCATGGTTTTCCATCTAAGATTTTGATATGAAAATTTTTAGTACTTTAGTACACCCGATATATAATACCCATTTTTTTATATAATAATTTTTAGAAAGTCTCCCAAGGAAACAATGTTATTAAATTTAAGGAATGACGGTTGGACTGCTCTCCTCCCTGGACAGTAGATTAAGCACACAAAATAGGATTCACTTGGTCCCACTGGTTAGTTAAGCACATCTTTGCAATGCATTCTCAACCATTGGAATTTCCACTCAAAGAAAGTTCCCCTCACCTTGGCTTCATTCTCTTCACAAACATCTGCATCTTAGGGTAACATAAATGCTTTCTGCCAATAAATAAAAAGTTTCTTGGAAAAACAGATTTCCTATTTGAAAGGTTTTTTTTTCCAACAGTTTGAAAGTTGAAAAAAATGACTCATCAAAATCTTCCATATGTCACAAAAACAGCTTAACATACAAATGAATCTAAATGATATGTCAGTAGATACTATAAAAATATCTTGTAAACTACATGTATAGACATAATTTGTCTCATGTAATTAATTTAGTCACTTTACATCCAAATCACAAAGTCCCCTTCTCCCAGACCTGTCCTTACAAATGGACAATGTTCTCTCTGATTAAAGTTGAGTGACATTCTTTTATGAGTACAGAGGTATGTCACTACTTGTTGTTTTATTACTGTGTTACTTCAGCTGAATAAAAGAATTTTATTTTAAGGACTATTACCTATAAGTACCAGAGATAATTATGCCCATCCATCCATCCATCCATCCATCCATCCATCCATCCATCCATTCTTCTATCTATCTATCTATCTATCTATCTATCTATCTATCTATCTATCTATCTATCTATCTATCTAAGACAGCTCTGGTTTTTCTGAAACTTACTATGTAGAACAGTCTGTCCACTAACTCAGACATTTACCTGCCCATTCGCTGGGCCTCAGATTGCTGTTTATTTTAGCAGTTTTGGAGATGGACTTCACCTCATTGAATGGTCCTTAAAGCCAATCCAACAGGAGTTGATAGCACATTGTATTTGTGCCACTATCCCACCAGTAGGCCTTACAGAAAGTTTGTTGTTGTAGGTCACAGGGTTTGTAGCTGGGAGATTCTGATGTGTCACTTATCCCCTCCAGCAGTCTGTACAATACATTCCAATACCATTTTGTCCACATTTCTCTTATATTTGGGGTGCTTGTAGGACCCTTTGAACAATGACTCAACAAACTCTAATATTAGAGATTCAATATGTAAAGTTAGACATTGCTTCACACACACACACACACACACACACACACACACACATATACTACAGTAGTAGTGGCTTTTTAATGGGTCTTTAGTACTAGTTGTTCTTCCCTCATCTTCCTTCATTTACTCTGTGCTCACATCTCTCTCCTTATTTAATCCTTCTCTTCTACTTTTCTTTACCTCTTTATACCACTCTACTCTATTCCCCTTCCTTACAAGATACCAGTCACTTGTTAACTACATATTCTCTGTGATTATTCAGCTTAAAACATGCAAACAAAAACTTGAAAGCCAATAAATACATATAAGATAAATCATATAGTATTTGTCTTTTGAAGGGTTACCTAACTAGGGGTGAATATTTCTAGCTTTACTGATTAAATTGCAGGTTTTACAATTTTCTTTATCTTAACAACTGAATTATATTCTATTGTGTAAATGTTTCAATTTTTTTGTTATCCATTCCACAGTTGATACATACTCAGTCCACATAATCTACAAAGCTACAGATAATATCGTACAAACATGATCCCTGTTGGTCCACCTGGGATAGCCTGCAGAGACAGGAACCCAGCATAACTGTAGTTTGAGAAGCTCCACCCAGCAGACAATAGAAAGAGATGCAGAGACTCAGGCCCAAATGATAGATGGAGTTCCAGGAATCTTAGGGAAGAGCTGGGAGAAGGATTGAGGGATTTGAGTTGGACAGGGACCCCACCGGAAGACCAACACAGTCAACTAACTTTGACTGACTCATCAGCCAAATAGTAATCCAGGCTGTACCTAGGCCCCCTGCACATATGTAGCTGAACAACAGCTTGGCCTTCAGAAAGGTTCCTCAAACAGTTGGAGCAGGGTCTGTCTCTGAGTCTGTTGCCTGCCTGGCTACCTGTTGTGGATCTCATGCACCTAACTGAATTGCCTTGTCTGGTAAAGAGGATGTGCATAGTCCTTTAGTGACTTACAGTAAACATTTAACTCTACAAACATTTTAAGAGAGTATTTTTTCACCTTCAGCATGGACTTAGGCATACATGAAAGCCCAACCCACATTCCTCCTACATCCATCTCTTCAAGGGCATAAGCAAACTTTACATTAGTACCAGGGGTATTTTCAATTTCTACATTTAGGTTTCCTTTCCAATGAATCCTGTCATGAGCTGTACTGCACAATTTTTCTTTACATTCTAACTATAATTCATTATACACTTGTGATTTCATTATAACATATTTTTTTCTTGATTTTTAGAAAACTCTTCAAAAGTAGACTATCAATCACTGAACATGTGTACAAAGAAATGACCTTCATGTCTGGATCCTTTTATTTAATGTAATTTCTCTCACCTTGAATTAAGTTCTCAAGGTGGCCTGTAGTTTTTGAGCTTCTTGTTTCAAATCTCATTATAGAATTCTGATTGGAGATAAATGATATCATCCATGTATGTTTATTCATAAATATTATGTTTATTTTACATATGTATAAAATATATAAAAATGAACAATGCACACATATACACATTGCTTATCAAAAATTAATAATAAAGTAATAATTTAGCTTCCTCCTATATTTTCCTTTTCTGTTTAGATTCAGTGTGAGTAAAGACTGGGATGAGAAACAAGCATTGTAATAATTATGAAATATTTGAATGCTTATGTATTTCTTTTAAAATGTTTTCAGGTTTTAAATATCAAATTATATGATCTAATATATTTTTCCTTAACTATTTAAAACAACACTAAAAATAGCCTCATATATGATTAAAAATGAATATCAAATAGACAATTTTTAGTTTTTCATCTGAAGGTAGACTAATTTCTCTATGTTTAGCAACACTTTGAAGTTTAGACTCACTATGATAGATTTCTTTGTTTTAACTAGCAATTCCATATCCTTACTAAATACAGAAGAGGTATTTTTTTGACTAATTCAACAAATTTAGCGAAGTGGGATATATATTTCCCACAGTCATTTTGAGTCATCATCAAAGGGAGACCTAGGATCCAACTAAGGGAAAGTTACAAGTGTCAGTCAATCGACCTCACCCTTTGGTGACAGTTGGCTCTGACTAAGTAGGACAGAGCAGATCTAACTTTACTTCAAGTACTCAGAGCACTTAAAATTTCTTCACCAAGATTAGTAAATAACCTCCTTTTGCTTTCAAGTAAGTCTGTCAGTAGAACTCATCTATTGTTTAGGAAGGACAAGAAGCAAGGTAAAGGGAGAATACAAGCTAAGTCTAGCGTTTAGCCAGTCTTTGTTTTGTATATACCCATATTTTAATCACTTGACCATTAACATTAATATTTTAATTTTAGTCAGTGATATTTGACAATATTTTCTTATGAACAAATTATTTAATAAAAGTTTTTTCCTTCTATGTCTCTTTACATTATTATAATATGTTTACAATTTCAGTTTCTGGTAACTTAATGATTTTTCTTTGCAATATGTCTTTCTAAGTTTTATGATTATCTTGCAGATATTTTAATTTCAGGAAATTTGTTTTGTAACATATATTATTATTGTCCCAGAAAAATATAACATAACAGTAAATTGTCATGACTTTTAAAGAACCATTCATGATATTCCTTAATTAAGTAGTTTGTTCATAGACTACTTTTTAGTTAATCACGTTCTGCTACATCTCTAATAGTTAAAAACAATCTATTCTAAATGTTTTGCTTTTATTATATTTATTTTAATACCTGCTGCATCGTTGTCTTTTTGCCACACGGAACAGACACATCTTACTATGTTCATTTGCAGTCACCAGTCAATTTTCTCCAATTTTATCTAAAGCACTCTAATTAGTTAACTGGAATAGTAAAGTCAACAGTTTCTAAAGTGCCTATTGTGTTTCCAGTGGCACGCAACCATGCTATGTGCATCAAGTCCTAGGACCCACTTGATGAATGTAATATAGGCAAAGAGATAAACAAGTTAAATATGCATTTCTTCTATTGTTTTATAGCTCAGCACAGTTGATTTTTAAATTGATTGTAAAAAAGAATTATGTTCACAAAGATGAGTAAATCTCTCTTATATATTCATGGATTTAGTGATATACGTAATTATGAAAAAACAATCACTTAGTGTGATTTATTTAAAAGTGATAAATATGCTTAAAATGATTTTAATGTGGTTTGAAGCAGAATAATTAATACAAATACATCTATTTGCTGGTTAAAAACAAGCATTGTCTGGCAAAGTGATTTTAGAGATTTGTGTATTTAGGGCTGGGGAAAATCAGGCTAAGATTATATGTTCAATACATGACATTCAATAAATGAATGATTGTATTTGATGATTATCTATTTCCCTACATTTGCAGTTAAACTGAAGAAAAGACAAGTTCTCAACATGTCAGATGTAGATGAACTGATAAGATCAATGTTGGAAGCCCGTCCTCAAAACGCCAACTCATAGATTGCATCTCCTGATTTCCATATGCCATTAGGTTTGTGCTATTTATCACAGGTCTTGTTTTCAGTTACAAAGCTCTTGTATATAAGAAAGCTACACTCTGGCCCATTTCTAAATCTAATCCCACGAAGTAATATACTTTCCAAAGACTTAACTGCTTTACATATTTATGAATTTCTCCACGGGCCCCCTAAGGGATTCATTTCTCAATTGTGTCATAAGACACCACAGTGTATGCTTGGCTTATTTTCCCATCAAGTATTGTTTCACAGCTACATGGTGTTTTCTATTTGTCGTTGTCTAGAGCAAGCTGAGGATGTAGCATTGACCCAGCCTGCTCACTGTGCAGGATTCATGCCTGCAAGCCCTGGGATATGTAAGACTTAGCACTGTACGTTTCTCTGTCATATCAGCAAGCTCATCTGCAGAAATACATTCTGACTGAGTAACCCTGAGGTAGACAGTGTTTAATTCTCCATTTCAAAATCTTCCAGGAATGGAAAAATGATTCAGCTGGAAGGCATCTGCCCTGTCAGCACCCTATTATCTTAACACAGTGTTTACTCTGTTACTGGCTTCAGTTATCCTTACACAGTTTGATAATCATTTTGAAGCTAGCCTGGTGTATAACTTAACACTGGCTCACAGTGTGGGTATGTTTGGTTTTATCGTGATACCTATGGATTTCCATCTATTTTCCTTCCTGCTATCTCTGTCCTTTTCATTTGAGCTAATATACTTTCAAAAAGATGACACAGGAGGAAAGGATTTTCAAAGATTGATAAGCCATTTGTTAATAATATTTAATGCTTTTTAAAGCAGCAATTACCAAAGTATTGAGTATAATGTTCCCCATATCTAAACACAGTTAAAATGGTGTTTCAATATACTCATAAATATCTTAAAATATGTCAAACATAATTCAAATGATGAAAGGAAATCATATTATTCTTCCAAATAAAATAATTTCTTTAGCAAAAATTTAGCATTAAGTATGTTTGTGCATATCTATAATATGCTCTGTGCAATTTCATGATATTAATATTAATAAAAAGAAAAATACTTTTTGCAAATATAGCTATTCCTAAACAGCTTATTGTGACATTTAACCATCAACCAAATAAAACACAAGTTGTGTGTGATAAGAAAGCAGAAAATAAATAAATGTAGAAGAGCAAAAATACTTTAACTGATTGTAATACTAAATACATTTTTCACAAAGGATATATAAATAACCAGAACATATAAATAATAAATATATGTGAGCAATTTTATATGCATATATATATAATTTCATTATCAACATTATAACGATACATTAAGATTCTGTTTTCTTTTTCATGGTCATGATTCTAATGGTCAATTTTAATAATCCCAAACAATTTTCCTCTTTCTCCACATCCATTATTTCTGTCACCTGAAATTCTTTTGGTGTGATCTCATTTTTTGATTACTAAATAAATGTTGAACATTTCTTTTTTAGGGTGTTTCTCAGTTTTCCTCAGCTATTAATTCTTTTGTTTAGCTCTGAACCCCATTTTTAATAGGGTTTTTGTCTCCCTTTGGTCTAACTTTTGAGTTCTTTTTGCATATTTTGGATATAAGGCCTTTCTGTTGTAGGATTGGTAAAATTTTCCCAATCTGTTGGTTGCCGCTTTTGTCCTGACCACAGTGTCCTTTGCCTTTTACAAAGCTGTCTTTTTAGAGATCACTTGATCTTATATAAGCCATTGAAGAATTTTTTCCAGTGCCCATGTGTTCCAGATGCTTCCCTGAACTTGATCCACTTGGACTTAAGAAAATCTGCATTCTTCTACATGTTGACCTCCAGAACCAGCACCATTTGCTGAAAATGCTATCTTTTTTCCATTGGATGGCTTTGGCTCCTTTGTCAAAAAAATCCCCAAGGTGTTGGGATTCAATTCTGTTCCATTGGTCTATCCTCTGTACCAATACCATGCAGTTTTATCACAATTGCTCTGTAATACTGCTAAATAAATTCCCCCAGAAGTCCTAGAGTAGTTTTAGCTATCCTGGGTTTTTGTTATTCCAGATGAATTTTAAATTTTCTGTCTTGAAGAATTGGATATTTTGATGGGGATTGCATTGAATCTGTTATATTTTTATATTAATCCTGCCAATCCATGAGCATGGGAATCTTCTGAGGTCTTCTTCAATTTTTTCTTCAGAGTCTTGAAAAATCTTTTAATATCAAATCATGACTATTATGTCGGTTTTCTTTTTTGTGTAGAGAAGGCTACTGATTTATTTGAGTTAATTTTATTTGCTGAAGAACAGTTTCTGGTGGAACTTTTGGGATCCTTAAATATACTCATATCATCTGCAAATAGTGATATTTTTGACTTCTTCTTTTCCGATCTGTATCCTTTTGTTGTCTATTGCTCTGGCTAGAACTTTATATTGAATAAGTAGGGAGAGAGGGCAGCCTTGTCTAAAATGTTTAAAATTTCTCTCCATTTTAGTTTATGTTAGAAATAATGGGCCTTGGATTCCTATTCTTTCCAGGACTTTTATCATGAAGTTTTTTTTTTGTCAAATGCTTTCTCAGCATCTAATGAAATGATCATGTGGTTTTGTTCTTTCAGTTTGTTTATATAATGGATCACGTTGATGGTTTTCCGACTAAACCATCCCTGCATTTGAAGCCTACTTGAAATGGTGATGATTGTTTTGATGTGCTCTTGGATTCGGTTTGCATTTTTATTTGAGATTTTGCGTCGATGTTTTTGGTCTGAAGTTCTCTTTCTTTGTTGGGTCTTTGTGTGGTTTAGGTATAAAGGATTCAAATCTGTTTCAATTTTATGGAATAGTTTGGATAATATTGGTTAAGGTCTGATAAATTCTGCACTAAACCCGTCTGGACCTGGGCTCTTTTGGTTGGAGACCTTTAATACTTCTATTTCCTTAGGGTTATGGGTTGTTTAACTGGTTTATCTGTTCCTGATTTAACTATTTAAGAACATTTATTGAACATCTATTGTACTCATGTACAAAATGTTTAAAATTCCATTGAAATAATGCACTTATGTTTTTTCTCTTAAAAAGTTTTTTGACTACATATTTTGGCAAATTTTCATAAAAATTTAAGGATCAAATGTTAGATACTTATGTTGCTATCTAACTTTAAGTTTTCTTTCTAGCTTCCTTAACATTTCAATGAACCAAATTTTCATAAAATGTATGACTACATGCATAGTAATGTATGAATATGGAAAGAGAGTGCATAACACCCTCTATTATCTTATTTATATGTACATGTGCATATGATTGTGTATGTAAATATGTATGCGTAATGCTTGGACACATGTTTATATGCACAGGACATGATTGCATGTATGTTTGAAAGTATATATGCATGTATATTTGTGCAAAGATGGTTTACATTTTGTGGCATGGGGGTGTGGTGTGTGTTTGGGCTGTTCTGGTATATGCACAGTGTCTGGTATGTTTGTTTTCAAGTGTGTGTTATGTTTGTATGTTATGTATGTGTTAAGTACATATGCAGGTGTTTGGGTGGGAAGGTGTAGGTGTGAGTATGGTTGGATGTGTGGGCATATAGCATCTGAGGATCATCTTAAAAAAATCTACCACTATCTGGGTATCTTGATCAATTGCTTCATGGTCAATTTCAGAAAGCAAGGCATCATAAAGAAAAGATTATTGTGAAATTTCTGATGAAGATTCCTTATCATACTCCATTTCCTACTTATTTTGAGATAGGTTCAGATAATCTTTTGTTTCCTTTAACTTATACGTGGACAATCTCCATTTTTATCTCCATCTGAGACAGAAACGAAAAGAAGGAAGAACAATAACAAGAAAAATCCAATGCAATGTTCCTAGACCACAACGTTTCAATAAAGGTTTCCAGTGCTGAGTGAGAGTCTGAGATCGATTCTCTTACATTGTGTCATGGTCATCAGAGCCTGTGTAAGAGCCTGAATCACTAATTGAGTGAAAAGGTAACTTTGTTCAGTGTCACAAAACAATTAGAATCCCAATGTCCTGTTCCTTTTCTCCAAACCAGTAGGGACTCTGTTCCCTAGTCCATGAATCTGTGGTTTGTATTACATAAAATTTTTCATGTAACCATAAAACAAAGGCTCACCCTTGAGAGAAGGTCTGTCCTGAAAGAGAGGGGGCAGCAGGTAACATTTGACTGTCCCTCAGCAGGTTTCCCACTACCTGCTTTGGTTGACCATAGTTCTGTTCTCTGATTGCTTTTCTCTGTCTGTCTATTTGCCTGTCTGTCTGTCTGATTGTTTACACTAGAACCTCAGTAAAATTCCCTAACCTTGTGAGGTGAGGAGTGAAGATGCTTGCAAGGAGGTTAGGTGCCAGAAGGGACTTGGTAACTATCAGAGAACTTGCAGAGGGGAAAGATCTGAGGCATTCTGGTGAGCTGACTACAGCCATCACTGAACAGGGATAATCCCTAATGCTTTCTTGGTTAATATTCATTGTCCTCCTTCTGACTATGTGCCAAAATCCTCAAATAGTTTCATATATATATATATATATATATATATATATATACATATATGTATATATATATACATATATATGTATATATATTCATATATATTCCCATCTACAAAGGGTCAGTCATAATTTAATCAGCAATGCAAAAATGTGAAAATCTTGAAAAGGAAAAAAATAAATTAGTTTTATTAGCCAACATTAAGGATATACAACTTAACATGTGTTAAAAAAAAACTTGAGAATGATGTGTGTGTGTGTGTGTGTGTGTGTGTCTGATATTTTGAATATGAACTATTGAACTATTGGAAATATTATATATATATATATATGTAATTTTAAATAGTGACAAAGTGTTCCTTTTAAATTGCCAAGAAGTACTTACTTTTGGATAGATGACAGGTAAAAATAATTGTTTTTAAAGTGAAAGTTTCCACAGTATTGAATATTTTTCTCAATGAATAGCTCTCATGCCATTGTGAACATAAAAAAGTTTGAATAGTATTTTTCAAGACATGCCTATTTAAAGATCTACTGTCCCTTAATTTTTACCTTTACCTTTGCAAAAATCTTGTGAATATTTCAGCTTCACATTTTAAAATATTATTATAAAAAATGAAGATAATATCTAATGTCATTGTCTTTATAGGAACATAGAATAAATGTCACAATGCACATACAGGCATAAGGAATAGAGTCTATTAGAAAACAAACACACATACATACAGACACTCTTGTTTGTGTGTGTGTGTGTGTCTGTAAATTTATGTATTAATTATCACTGCAATAATTTTATAGAATGAATTTATAAAAAGTCAGCTACTTGTCTTATATTAGTTTCTATAAAAAGAAAGTAAACGCCATTTTAATGCAGATCTAATAGGCTTTTCTATAATTTTATTCAGCTCAGCAGAAAAATATAAAGGTATTTCTTTTTATTCTTACCAACAAACATTGGTTCACCTTTTCCATCAGTGTTAGACCTTTTAAATATTATCCTAAAAATAATTTTGCAGTTGTGTTTGCAAGTCCTCTAACGTTTCTAAATTATTATAAAGCCATAGAGTCATGGGCCCATATATTAGAATATTGAATCACAATATGTGAACATATATGTACATTTGCATAATTAAAATGGAGCTCTTTGTTCATCATAATACATTATGAATTTTATCTCACACTGAAAAGCTCTAGTGGTTCCTATATTTAAATTCTGCATTAGTGTTTTAGCTTCTATAATAAAATTCCAACTCCCTCTTCTTAAAATGAAGATTTATATACAGCTAAGAGTGTCCATTTGGAACTCTAAAATTAAGAACAGATATGATGGTAAGTAAATGAAAGATTAACTGGTGATTTCATTTTAATATGTTTGATTTACAGAAAAAAGTAAGAAGAGTAATAAAATGAAGATAAAGACTGAAGTATGATAATATGCTACAAATAAACTACTAGAATAGCTGGTTTAAACACAGAGCATTGCAGCAAGAGGATAGGGGCTTATGTCTGTGAAACCAGGAAAGGGAATAACATTCAAGATGTAAATAAAAAAACTGTCCAAGAAAAAAAAAGAAAAGATAACAAAAGCCATTATTTATATAAGTCATGAATTTGTCAAAATCCAATTAATATCCAAATCCCCAAAGCAGATATCAAAAGAGATACCACTGAATTTTTTCAACAGTTGTGAGTGTGTGTGTGTGTGGAGGGGTGGAGGATCATGTGTTCCAAAATAAGGATGTGGAGGACAGGATTCAGGTTCTAACATGTGGGATCCTTACATCAAACTTGTATTTTAAGGCAAAGTTCTCAATACATTTACTCACAGAGCTGTCTCTTGTGGTCCTCAGTGCTTCCTGACAACTAAAAAAGAACACAAATAGAACCCAAAATTTGTAAAATGAAAGAATAATAAAGGTCAGAACAGAAACAAATATGAGAAAGTAACACAAGTCCACACAACAGAACAAACATCTAGTAAGGATTAGGGGGAAGAAGTAAACAAAATCAAAGCAATAGTAAGAAAAAAAAAAGGAGAAAATTCAAATAAACAAATAGAAAACATTAATATATTATAACTGATCCCATAGAAATACAGGTCCTTTAGAAATACTGTTAATAAATATGTATATATCTGAAAATTTTGAAAAAGAATGAACACATATAACATTTATCAAAAATTGTAGAAATAGGAAGTCCAAGCCAATTTAAAACTAGTGACAAAAATTTACTACAATCTTCACATCAGAGAAAATCTTTAAAAAAGAAGACTACAGTATTGATTTATACCACATTTGGCTAATATTTGTTAATTTTACTTTCCATGTCTATGGCTTTGGTTCATGTGATCACTCAGCTGGCTATGACCTTGGAATTCACCCTCAGCATTGTACCGTTTTTTAGCTAAATTATTGAATTACTAGGCTGTGACTTCATATCTTGAACTATTTTTGTTGTGGTTTTAGGTTTTTATTTAAAACAAACTAAACAAAACAAAACTTCTTGGGAAACATCCAAAAATGTCCTAGTGTTTAAAACTGGTTAATCTTCTTTAAATGGACTTGGTTGGAATCCCAGAGCCTATGTCAATCTCTTTGAACAGATCCTGATCACTTGTTTTTCACTTCTAGAGAAAACATCACATACTTCTGGAATCCATTGTCACCCCCAAACAAGTCTCTCTTTTCTCTTTTCTCTTCTCTTCTCTTCCCTTCTCTTCTCTTCCCTTCTCTCCTCTCCTCTCCTCTCCCTTTTCCTCCCCTCCCTGTCCCTCTCTCTCTGTCTCTCTGTCTCTCTGTCTCTCTCTCTCTCTCTCTCTCTCTCTCTCTCTCTCACTCTCGTGCACGCACACACACACACAGACACACAAACATACATATATATATATATATATATATATATATATATATATTCATGGTCAGAAGCATCAATAAAGCAAATAACATACATGTTGATGAGCACTAATGAATGAAGCGAATGAAGAGTTAATGTTGCAATTCCAAAATGAAATGATATTTGGATATAAAAAGCAATGTAGACCAATTTTCTGTAATATTGTGAATATAATACAAGTATGGTAATTGCAATGCTTCAGACACAGAAGTATATCACATTATTTCACTTATGTGTAGATTATATACTCGTTGACGACATAGAAATGAAGATAAAACAATAACTCTAGACAGTAGGATACTACATGATTAAGAGGAAGTATAAAAATAAATTAATAAATACTAATTTATAGCGAGATATGAGTAATCAAATTTGTTTGATACCACAGTCTGATAGCTATGGGTAACAAAAAGATTCCTTACATTTAAATAAAATAGAGGAAAACAATAGTCTTTTTCACCATTAAATAAATATTTAAGACAGAAGATGGTCAAAATGGGTTATATGTACTTTTCCCCAAGGCTGAACCCTGAGTTTGACCACTGGGTCTGACATGGTGGAAAGACAGAATATACACCTGAAAGTCTGGCCTCTGTTCTTCATGGTAAACATACAAGCAAACACTCAGACATGGGCACATCCTGTACACATGCAGGAATTCATAATAATTATTTTTAAGATTTAAGTGAAATAATAAATATTCGATGATAAAGGCATACTGAGTCTGAATTGAAAAATATACAAGCATAAAATCACATTACTATTGGAATATACAGAGTTTTACATATTCATATAAGTTAAAAATTTAAGTTTTGAAAAATTATACAGCAATAGAGAACTTCCATAGCATATAGGATGCGTGCATTCAATTACCAGTACCACCAGTATAAAATTAGTTAATTAATTGTAAAAACAGTTATTTTTCTTCATAAACACACATATATTGTATGAAGAAATATATTTCAATGATTAGTTTTCCAACAGTTGAAAATTATGTATATTATGATATAAATTTTGATATTTAGTTTTCTTAAATATGTCATTTAAAATCTACGTAGAATTCATACTAAAATGCCATCTATAAAATATTTCAGAATAAGTCTAGAAATAGTCAGATAAATCATCTCTATTAGATAATTTTTTCTCACTTTATATTCAAATAAATGTGTTAATTATCTATTTTCTTCATATTTGAAATTATTAGCTCTTCTATAATGAAAATACATATATTCTAGCCCTTATTTAAATGTAATGTACTAAATACATTATAATGAGAAGCTCATTATTTAGTTGCTTTCCATGTACTTCAGAGAAAGTACATGTATATTTGCTTACAATTATTTTAATTACTTTATAACTTCTTAACTGGATTCCTGAGTTTACTGTCAAGTTATAAATTTATTTACTCTAATACTTTAAAAGGAAATATTTCATATTTGTTTTCATGTACAAGTACATGTAATAGTTTGAAGCTAATGTGTCATATGTGATGTCTCTTACCATGTGACATCAATCTTGTTCTCTTCAGTGAAATACAATCAGATTTTATTTGATTTGTAATACTAAGCACATTTTTATAAAAGGTTAAAGAATATCACGGTAATACAAAAGTAATTGCTTTGGAATAATTAGAATAAAAATGGAAAGATTTTATTCTCCTTATATTCTTCTTACATTTATTCATACAAGAATGTGTGTGAAGAAAAAATGTGCAATAATAGCATTTTCAGTGTAGAAATATTTGTAGTTATGTATGAAGAGTTCCTTGGAATTTTCAGAAAGACTCTTAAAAGAAGGTACTTTGTTTAATATTTCTGAATTCCACATTTATTGATGAAAATAACTGTCCTTTTGAGGTGATAACTTCAACAGTAATTATCTAATCATTTCAATAGTTTTAAATTCATTCATTTGAGGCATGGTCTTTCTGTGTAGCCCATGCTAGCCTCCAATAGGTTGCCCCAGTCTCCCTACAGCTGAGTTCTTAAGTATGGACCACCAAGTTCAGGTGACCTACAGTTTATTTTTCTTTTATAATCTAGAGGAATAAATACATGGTCTTCGATTACTCTGTTTCCTCCTATTTATTGAAGACCACTTCGTTCTATTTTTTCACTTGAAGTATATATTCTTCCTTTTGGTGATAACTAAATTTTATGGTTACAAATTAATACATTACTGCAGCTGATACAACAGTAAATGTTAAAATACTTAAATTATATAGGAATCCTTACTTTCATAGATAATATTATTCATTATCTTTGAATATGATCTCAGTCCAGTATGGCTGTTAAAACAAAGTGAGAATATTTTTATAGAAACTCATTTTTATAGTTCCAGAATCTAGAACATCCAAGGATAAGAACAAAGAATATTTCGTATCTGGAATGGATCTCATTTTACAGTTCATAAATAGAACCATATAACTGACTTCACAAAGGAAAGAATATGAATAATACAGAAGTTAAATTAATATTATATTAGTTATTTTTCTGTTTCTATAGAAAACACCCAGGAAAAAAATCTTACAAAAGAAAAAAAAATATTTGTTGCCAAAGTTTTAAAGCTATGTTACTTCTCTCTCTTTTGCCCCCAACCCCCACTGGATTTTTTTATTTACATTTCAAATGCTAACCTCTTTCCTGGTTTCCCATCCATAAATCCTCTATCCCTTTCCTCTCCCTCTTGTTCCCAACCACCCACCCCTTCCCACCTCCCTGCCTCTGCCCTGACATTGCCCTAAACTGGGGTCCAGCTTTGGCAGGACCAAGGACTTTTCCTCCCACTGGTGCCCAACAAGGCCGTCCTCTGTTACATATGCAGCTGGAACCAAGGGTCTTTCCATGTAAAGTCTTTGGATGGTCGTTTAGTCCCTGAGGGCTCTAGTTCGTTGGTACTGCTGTTCTTATGGGGATGCACATCCCTTCAGCTCCTTCAAAATTTTCTCTAACTCCTCCAAAGGGGACCCTGTTCTCAGTTCACTGGTTTACTGCTAGCATTTGTCACTGAAGCTGTCGTGCTCCTGCAGAGCCTCTCAGAAGACAGATCTATCAGGCTCCAGTCAGTATGCACCTCTTGGCATCCTCAATATTGTGTGGGTTTGGTGGCTGTATGTGTATGGGCTGGATCCCCCGGTGGGGCAGGCTCTGAATGGCCGTTCCTTCGGTCTCTGCTCCAAATTTTGTCTCCATCTCCTCCTATGAATATGTTTGTCCCCTTTTTAAGAAGGACTGATGCATCCACACTTTGGTCGCCCTTCATCTTGAGCTTCATGTGGTCTGTGGGTGGTATTTTTGATAATCTGAACTTTTTGGCTACCATCCACTTATGTTATGTATGGTTTCTTTTCATTTTTTGTGATTGGATATTTTCTAGTTCAGTCCATTTGCCTATGAACTTCATGAAGTCATTGTTTTTAATATCTGAGTAGTACTCCATTGTGTAAATGTACATTTTCTATATCCATTCCTCTGTTGAAGGACAACTGGGTTCTTTCAAAATTCTGGTTATTATAAAGAAGGCTGCTATGAACATAGTGGAGCATGTGTCCTTGTTATATGTTGGAGCACGTTTTGGGTATAAGCCCAGGAGTGGTATAACTGGATCCTCAGGTAATACTATGGCCAATTTTATAAAAAACCTGGAGAATAATTTCCAGAGTGGTTGTACCAGCTTACAATCCCACCAGGAATGGAAAGTGTTCCTCTTTCTCCACATCCTCCCAGCATGTGCTGTCAACAGAGTTTT
This sequence comes from Rattus rattus, assembly GCF_011064425.1. Classification (NCBI taxonomy): domain Eukaryota; kingdom Metazoa; phylum Chordata; class Mammalia; order Rodentia; family Muridae; genus Rattus; species Rattus rattus. The sequence goes on along the minus strand of NC_046165.1, from coordinate 33,369,595 downwards.
TCATCTTAGCCATTCTGACAGGTGTGAGGTGAAATCTCAGGGTTGTTTTGATTTGCATTTTCATGATGACTAACAATGTTGAACATTTCTTTATATACTTCTCAGCCATTTTATATTCCTCAGCTGAGAATTCTTTGTTTAACTCTGTACCCCATTTTAATAGGGTTATTTAATGCTCTGGAATCTAACTTCTCGAGTTCTTTGTATATATTGGATATTAGCCCTCTATCAGATGTAGGATTAGTAAAGATTTTCTCCCAATCTTTTGGTTGCTGTTTTGTCCTAATGACAGTGTCCTTTGACTTACAGAAGCTTTGCAATTTTATGAGTTCCTATTTGTCGATTCTTGATTTTAGAGCACAGGCCATTGGTGTTCTGTTCTGGGAATTTTCCCCAGCACTCGTGTGTTTGAAGCTCCTCCCTACATTTTCTTCTATTAGTTTGAGTATATTTGGTTTTATGTGGAAGTTTGTGATCCATTTGAACTTGAGCTTTGTACAAGGCTGTAAGAATGGATTTATTTGCATTCTTCTACATGCTAACCACCAGTTGAACCAGCACCATTTGTTGAAAATGCTATCTTTTTTCACTGGATGGTTTTAGCTCCCTTCTTAAAAATCAAGTGAGCACAGATGTGCCGGTTCATTTCCTGCTCTTCATTTTTATTCCATTGATCTACTTCCTGTCTCTGTACTAATTCCATACATTTTTATCATTATTGCTCTGTAATACAGCTTGAGGTAAGCATTGGGGCTTCCCCCAGGAGATCTTTTATCATTGAGGATAATTTTTGCTGTCCTGGGTTTTTTGTTATTACAAATATATTTGCAAATTGCCGTTTTTAACTCTATGAAGAATTCAGTTAGAATTTTGATGGGGGTTGCATTGAACCTGTAGATTGACTTTGGCAAGATGGCCATTTTTACAATATTGATTCTGCCAGTCCATGAGCATGGAAGATCTTTTCATCTTCTCAGATCTTCTGTAATTTCTTTCTTCACAGACTTGAAATTCTTGTCATACAGTTCTTCACTTGCTTGGTTAGAGTCACACTGAGGTATTTTATGTTATTTGTGACTATTGTAAAGGGTGTTTTTTCCTTAATTTTTTCTCAGCCTGTTTAACTTTGAGTAGAGGAAGGCTAATGATTTGAGTTTATTTTATATCCAGCCACTTTGCTGAAGTTGTTTATCAGGCCTAGTAGTTCTCTTGGTGGATCTTTTGGGGTCACTTAATTATACTATCATATCATATCATCTGCAAATAGTGATATTTTGACTTCTTACTTTCCAATTTGTATCCCTTTGACCTACATTTTTTGTCTGATTCCTCTGGCTAGGACTTAGAGTTCTATCTTGAATAAGTAGGGAGAGAGTGGACAGCCTTTTGTAGTTCCTTATTTTAGTGGGATTGCATCAAGGGAAGGTAGAATGGCAACAGTGAGTGATGGAAACACACACTGTTCCTGTTTTCAGAGAGCAGCACAGCAAGGTAGTCAGGCCACTTGTAAAATTTCAGTATGCATTGCCTATTTTACTACTAGGTTTCTACTTTCTTCATATTTAGATTTTGGCCTTGTATTGCATCAATTTCATTATTTATTAGGATGGCTATATCTTAAATTGACTTTTTCTTTTGTAGTTAAGAAGCTTTTCATTTCCATGAAATATATTTTGCAACTTTTAGTCTTATTTTCTGAGAGACTGCAAGCATAATGTTTAGTATGGGTTTCTTATGTAATCTACATAATAGTGAATTCTGTCCTCTCCATAAAAGAAATGGTTGTAGACCTAAACATGCAGTTCTCAAAGGTGGGAAGAGAAATGTCTAATAAACATTTTTAAAAGTATTCAATACTAGTAACCACCAGAGCTTATGCTTTTATTTCTTCTCATTCCAATCTAGATGGATGCTGTCATCAAGTAACAAAAGACCAACACGTTTTATTGAAAATGTGAATGAAAAGGAACAGTTATTTATTGTTGATTTAATGTGAAGAACCAATGCCTGTATTGGAATAATAGTCATTATGTCATTCCTCAAGAAGCTAGAAATAGAGTTAACATATGATGAGGTATACCATTCCTAAATAAATATGTATACTACAGCTGTGATATAAGCTCAATGATGCATTGCTGATCTATTTACAATAGCTAGGAGATGAAATTAGCCTACTTGTCCATCAAATAAATTATATTCAACAATAATTTTTAAATATATGCATAAAATATTAGGTATCTCTAACCTATTCAAAGTATGTCCTCAAGTTGTTGACACTTAAAGGAAATCCCAAAAAAAAGTTAGAGAGTCTCATGCAAAATGCATTCCTGAAGAGCAATCTCAGTTATAAAAATGAGTACATATTCTAGCTTGACATATTGGAAGATCATAAAGAAGCAACATATAGTCAGCTGTTATTACAATGTTTTTTCAATAGGTACAGAAAACAGGTTGTTATATGGGTATATTCAGTAATTTTTCAAATTATATAAAACCTGACATTACCTGTAGACCTCTACAAAGAGTAATATCCAGACTCTAGTACTAAAAATGCTCAGCAGTTAATATTCCATATATCCCAGACATGTGATATTTAAAACAATTTTACCAGCTTTGTTCTAGAAAATCTGGCATTATCCTCTCACTAATTTTAATCCTCCAATATCAAGTTTATTTATGTATTTATTTATTTGTGTTTGTGTTTTTTGTGTTCCTTTGAATGTACTCATTTGTGTATATAAGGGTTGTTGTCCATATCTGACATTATTCAAATGCAGGTCAGTGAATTCCAACTTCTTTGTGAAAGGGTTACTCTTTTGTTTCTGCATATGCCAGAGTAGCTAGTTTGTGGTACTCTAGTGAATGGCTTGCTTCCCTTTCATGTTTTTGCATAGGATAGCTGGGATTATAGATATGACCCAACATGTCCTGCATTAACTGGTTTGTAGATTCTGAATCTAGGAATCTTGAAACTTCCTAGATAGAAGCATTGCCAAGTCACACTCTAATTTTTCATGAACTAAAAGTTATTTTCTTTAAGGATAGTTTCTTCATCATAAGCTATTTCTCTGAATTTTATCTCTATTTGACCAACCTGTGTTGCTTTTGATGTCTTATGTAGAAGCATTGCTTTAGAATCTACTGAGGAGTCTACCATTACAAGGTCTGCATGATTTTCACCCCATTTTATATAGCTCTTCTCTTCTCATATTTTATGGGATAATTATCAGTAAATAAATACAAGTTGGAGAGAAAAGAGCCTAAGTTGTATGAAAATTTATATCCTCTTCTTTTCATTGTTGCTGCCAAAGTTCACATAGCTTACCTATTCTGTTAGTACATTCTGCTTTTTAAATAATAATCTTCTTAATTCAGGAAAAAGAAGATTATACAATACTCTTTTGTAACCTCTACCAAAAAACACAGTGCCAGTTACTGAGATGTAATGCTAATAACATGTTGACCTGTTTAAATGGATATGAGGAAGTTGGGATGTATGAAAAACAAAAGAATATTTTTTAACGGTGTATTTATTTGTATTTAAAATTCTTGCTTTTAATGCTCATCTCCCACCACCTGTCTGGTATACTGTGGATTAAATTTACACAAATCCAGTTAAGGTCACTTCTGTAACACAGCAACAATGATTTTACCAATACAGTCTGAAACAAATTGAGGTCAGTGTGCATTTTCTCATAGCCTTGCTCTTCGCTTTCTTCCATGAACTGCAGAAGGTTTCAATTTACTGAAGCACTGAGGTAGGTAAGATCCAATCAAAGTAAAAGGAAAATCAATACATGCTAACCTCGGAGGGCTAAATAGTAGTGACATCAGTCACCAGGAAAACTTGTTTGCAGGTTTGAAATACTATTGTTCTGTAAAGATATAGGAATGAAACTGTGACTCTGATCTGTTATAAATTATTTTCCACTAAAATACTGAAAATGACCAAAAAAGATAACCAAGTAACTCACCTCTCTGGGTAGAATGGTGCATGGCAAAGAGAGAAAAATCTGACTATACAGGATTGGGAAAAAAATGTTGTCACTGAATTATAGTTATTATAGTCTAAACTTCATAAATGTTTGTGATAACATTTATATAAATATTTCTCTTTTGATCAATGCTTTTATTGGCCACATCAAAGCAGTTCATAAATTTTAAAAAAAGTATAAGAAAAGAGGAATCAAATTAAAGCCAAAAAAGTTATGTCATCAAATGTTATATTCATATATATCCCAACGTCCTTATAACGATTTAAACATTGAATAATTTATTAGCATTATGACTCAGCAGTACCTCAATTTTGAGTACATTTGCATCTATAAGAACTTAATAGCTAATATTAGTTCTTCTTGTACATTTAAAATATAACGCTACCTATTAAATGTGATGGTGTAAGTAACTTAAAATGCCAAGAGAACATTAAGAATTAATTACATATTTATTAACTGGGCTTGGCAGTATAGTAGTTCAAGGTAACCTGGAGTTACAAAGTGAGACTTCAATAAAGCTAGAAACAGCAAGGTGTTTAATTAAAGAAAGAAGGAGGAGAGAAGCATAAAGGAAGGGGTGGGAGATGAGATGGAAGGAAGGGAAGAAGAGAGAAAGGAAGGTTTGTATCTACTGAAATGGTTAAATCACTCAAATAACAATTATAATTGTGTCACAATGTATTTTGATTTATTTTAACAACATTGATATTATTATTCCCCTCCACAAGCCTCCTATCCCTTCCTCCCTCCCCCCAGCCTCTTTGAGGGTGCTCCTCCACTCCTGCCTTAGAGGCCTAGTGTTCCCCTATCCTGGATCATCAAACCTCCACAGTACCAAGGGGTTCCCAGTGATACCACATACTGCAATCCTCTGCTACATATCCATTTGGAGCCATGGGTACCCCCTGTGTACTCTTTCATGGGTGGTTTAGTCCCTGAGAGCTTTGGGGTCTAATTGGTTAATGTTGCTCTTCTTAGGAGGCTGAAAATCCCTTCAGCTCCTACTGTTCTTGCCCTACCTTCCCCATTGGGGTCCCCAAACTTAGTTCAATATTTGGCTGTGTATATCTGCATCTATATTGGTCTGGCTCTGGCACAGCTTCTCACGGAACAGCTAAGTCTTTAGATAATCATTTCATTTGGAAACTTTGTGCCACAAAAATCATCCTAATATACTTAATTCCTAGAAACTTAAATTTTGTGTAAGTTAAAGTCTTGTATTCTGTTACTTATTCTATACAAATACCAAATAATTCTGTGCATGGCATTTATTTAAAGTAATTGCATAGAATACACAAGCCTGAATTTATGTCAATATCTTAAATATTTCTCTCTTTCCTTCCCTTTTCTTTTCATACTTTCCTAGTTATCCTGTCATTTACAATTGTGCTATTGGTTCCTCTTTCTATTGTTTCACTTATGCACCCAATATTTGAACCAACTCTTTAATGTAGCAGAGACATAAATTCCAGATATTCCTCATATTATAGCTTAAGCAGACTGGGTTTTTGAGAAATGTCTGGTTTTCCCAGAGAAGATTATGATTCATCCAGAAAGGAAATGGGTTTTAAGACAGGATACCTGAACCAGGAAGGTGAAGATTACATATCATCGCTGAGGGGCAGACACATGTAAGGACATTGCCTATGATTAAAAAAGTCTTTGCCACATGAATCAGGTTGGGACCAGATGGATACTGGCCTCTCTTACTTTTACCCTTTCTTTTTCATCTGAGGCCTCATAAAAATTTGATTTAATATCTTGCCTGATCTCATCTCTTCCAGGTGTGATGCATAATAGGGTCAAGCAGTTAGTGTATTAATGTGAAAGCAAAACTCCCTGAGAACTGCCTATTACCTTGTTAACCGACTGGAGCTCTCAAGGGGACGATAAACAGTGGGATACCATGACATGTGGTCCAATGAATTCTTGCTGCACTTTTTCTCCAGGACACTTTCTCTTCTTTGATAACTGGGATCATTTAGTCTCAGCTTCACTTAAGCCCTTTCCTTTTAGATTGCTTGGATTGAATTTGGGGATTTGTACGTGCTAGGCAAGCACTGTACTGCTAAAAGATGATTCCAGGACCATTTAAAGTTTTAAAAATAGAGATATAAGTTGGGCATGGTGACACATGCCTTTAATTGCAGCACTTCAGAGGTAAAAGTAGATTGATCTCTATGAGGCAGAGGTGTACACATCCCATATTATAACCCAGGCCAGCAAATGCTGCAAAATCAAAACAAAATAAATATATCTTTAAGTAGTAAAGAAAATGTTTGGAAGGCACATATAATTTTTTCTTCAAGTTAAACAAAATATGTTATTTTTTATTTTGTGGGGGCTATAATATTTCATTAAAAGTACATTGATGGTAAACTGGAAAACCCTTCTGTTATATCAAATAACCTTCCGCTTGTGTCATTGATATATTGCTAGCATGAATGTAAATTGTACTCCCTACTATGGTCAAAACTCAACACTAGATGATTGAACATCTTTCTGTGTGTGACATACTCTCTATGGTTATGGTAAGCAATACTAAGGACATTTTATTGTTTTCTCGTTTATACTTTTAAAATTTATTTATTCTTTGACAATCCCCTACATGCTTATCATGTAGGAAATTATCTGGTTTCTCTTTTTTCTATACTTTTTCTCTCCATCACCTTCCTCCATTAAACATCATTGCCCAACTTCGTCTCTATACTACATGATGATATTATTGTATTGGGTGTGGGGGGGCAAATTTTAAGCTAATTTTTTCCTTCTTGGATTTTACAGCTTTTTAGGCCATATAAAGCTATACCCCCCATGGTTTTTATAGAGGCCATGGAAAACTATGTTTACAGGTCAGCAAGATCGACATTGATATCCATGATCTTGAATGGGGGAACACACTTGTAAAATGGAAAACAAGTAAGAGGCAGAGGTGTATTGAAAGAATTCGCTCTCTACAACTACAATTAGCCATTTTAATTTTAAACATAAATTTCTCATTATAAAAAAAAACAAAACTTATATACCATGAAACATCATAGTAAGAAATACACTCATTTGTTTGGGAAGGGATCTTGTGCAATATTTGCATCCTTTGTTCAAGATACATCACAGCTTTCCCACTGCTGTCAATGATTCTAACCTCCCCTTTGTTAGTTTTCAGCCAGTAATGCACAGCTTCTAAATAATACCTTGAAACCTCACAAAATTCCAGTCTAGTAGCATATAAACAGCTAGAATAAATGACTAGCTACTGAGGGGAAGAACTGATGCCTTTCCACAATGTTTGGTTATGTCTTTATAAGTGAAAAGGTGAAGCAAAAGCAAGAGTTCCAGTCTTTTTTAGGTTAAAAAGTAAAAAGGCAGACAATAGGTATAAGAAAAATAAGTGACAGAGGAACTATGCTGTCTCAGAAAAGGAAGGTTTAGATACCCGGTAAAAATGATGATCACTATAGCTTCTGTCTCCAGTCTCCCTCCAGAACCAATGGCCAAGAGTCATTCCCACATGGAAAATATTGCCTTATATAGGAAAACAAAACAACACAAAAACAAACAAACAAATAAAAACAACAGTGAAAACCCCCAACTTGTCCTGTATCCTTTGAGAACTCTGAAGTTGGAGTCTGGACTTATTCCTGGCACAACTTCTACAATCCCTGAGGTTCTGCAGGGTAAAGATGTGAGAAAGGCTGTTTTATTCCTAACCTCATGTGATTCCATGGCTTCTTCAGCCACAGTTCTCCCTGTTTTCTGTATGGCCTCTCCGTTTTAGTACCTAATCCTACATGGCTCAGTTAGGAAGATTTTATGGTTTGTTTCCTATGGGCTGAATGTGCCTTGGGAGGAAGGGTACAAGTTTGGATTACTTTTGGGCTCCGAGAAAAATATGGAGTAGGATCTGAGTGGCCGTGGTTGACAAGGAGCTACGGCTTATATGGTAGAGAAGCTGATGCCATTTCCACTCTGTTTTATGAAATCATCTAAATCATTAACATAATTAAAATCAAAGTACCAGGTTCTGGCTAATGACTGTCATTGTCCAGTATATAGATAAACCAAAATTCCATCAAAAAGTAAAGGAAAATCACAAGTCTTAATTTTTCTTATTGGAGCTTACAGACAAAGAGAGTACATTGGCATAGATAATTTAGAATTTATGCAGGATGCAGGATCAAGGTAAAATGGAAGCTAGACCTAGATAATGCAGGCATCCCTTGAGTTTTGGACTAACCTAAGGTACCGGGAAAGTAGAAAAGAAGTACTTACACTTTTATTTTTCAGAAGTGAAGAGTTGGGGGACACATACTATAATATTCCCACATAGTTGAACAATTGGTGCTTGTGAAATTTTTCCAGGACTATTGATCATGTGAATCTCAAGATGAGATGAGGAAAAGGCTCTCCTAAGACCCCAAGTCCTAGCCTAGGTACCTTTAATCTGGAACTCCTGAATTATCTTGTGCCATCATTTGGCTGCATTAGACTTATGGTCTGATTAGATAGATGGAAAGTGACCTCTCATCTGGAGGTCAGACTGTGTCAGAACAAAACAGACTCAAGTGAGAAAAGAGACAAAAGATGAAAGATACGGCTGCTGGAGAAGGGAGGGCAGCATTCCCAGGCTTACTGAGTGCCCCAAATTGGGTTTATCGTGATTACCAATAAATCCCTGGAATTGATCCTCTCATTGGTCATGGAGACAAAGGTTACAGAAGACCAGAAGTCTGTCACCAAAATTGATTCCCTGGCAGATGTTTATTAGTTTATCGTGAGTCCAGTGGTTGCCAGTGGTTCCTGGAGGGGTAGAGAATTCAAGTAGAATAGAGAAGGGAGCTCTGTCAGAAGTGTGGGGCTGCCAGTGGACTCTGGGGGCCTGCTGCAGTTTGGTACCCCAAATGTTAGTTTTCAGAGTACAGAGTCAATAGACAAGAGGCAGAAAGAGACCAAAGTCTAACTTCAACAGATAAAAATGTGTTTATAAGTAAACAGAATAAAGGGGGCTGTATCTGCTCCCATGGCATGGAAATTCTACATGAGGTAAAAGCTGGCTTGGACCTCCTATAGGAGTAACTGGGGCTCTGGGAATCAGAAATTTGGTACTACAGTGGAGAATACAAAGGATTTTTTTTAAATCCTTACTCGTATAAGGCAGGCTGCCTCAGCAAACATTTCTCTCTGGGTTGTAGGTGACTGACAATAGTTTACAAAGCCAGTTGAAATCTCACAGGGCTCTTGTTACTACAACAGAGGCACTGGATCTCCTGTCTTTAGTTTCTCTGTCTCCTGTGGTCTCCTGCCTGTCCATTGTCTATTGTGTGTGTCTGTTATCTGTCTACCATCTCTTCCTTGAAAAAAAGAAAAAAGAAAAAAGGCTTTGCTCTGTCATTATTGACCAGCACAGAAAACATGATATGGGAGAAGAATGAGGAATTATTTTTTTTCAAAAAATTTAGGAGTTTTACAAAGGAAAAAGTTACATTACTAACCCTTACTGACCTGAAGTAGAACTCAATACAGAAAATAATTGTTATCAACCTATATCCACATGTTGCTTCCAACAGTTATGAGGAACAGTTGTTTTCTTTACGTTTGCTTTTTACGTATTGGGTATTTTCAGTAAATGACTATCATAACACACACACACACACACACACACACACACACACACACACTCCCACCGATAGACAGACAGACAGACAGACAGACAGACAGACAGACAGACAGAGGAAAGGGTATACTGCCACCAATCATAAAAGATTAGATTGCTTAAGATTAATACTACCTATCTTTATTAGGGCCTTATTGCTCTGCACAGACAGCATGACCAATGCAAGTTTTATAAAGGACAACAATTAATTGGGGCTGGCTTACATGTTCAGAGGTTCAGTCCATTATCATCAAGGTGGGAGCATGGCAGCATCCAGGCAGGCATGGTGCAGGAGGAGCTGAGTGCTACATCTTCACCCAAAGGAAGCCAGGAACAGCCTAAGCATCCTAGAAGGAGCTAGGAGGAGGGTCTCCAAGCCCACACTTCCTCCACCAAGGCCATACCTTCTAATAGTGCCACTTCTTGGGCCAAGCATATGCAATCCACCACACTACCCATTAATTTAGGTTGTTAAACCGAAATTCCTATGATTACATGGGAAGCCCAAAGCATTGGTACACTTTATTCTTAAAGTCAAGTTAAAGATGATAAATAAAGGTAAAGAAACTTATTGAATACATATCTTTAAATGGAATGGAGCAGAGGCTGAAGGAAAAGCCATCCAGAAACTAGTCCATCTGGGGACCATCCCTTATACTGACACCAAAACCACCACTATTGCTGATGCCAAGAAGAGCTTGTTGACATGAGCCTGGTGTCGTTGTTTGAGCCTGACCAATTCAGATGAGAATTCTCACAGACAACTGTCATACTGAGATGGAGACTCCAGTGGCGAACTTAGGGCAAGGACTGAAGGAACTAAAGGGATTTTCAACCCCATAGGAAGAACAACAATATCAACCAACCAGACCCACCCCCCAGAGCTCCCAGGGACTAAACCACCAACCACAGAGTACACATGGTAAATACCATGGCTCTAACTGGATATATAGCAGAGAATTGACTTAGCAAGCATCAATAGGAGGGGTGTTCCTTGGTTCTGTGGAGACTTGAGGAACCAGTGTAGGGTAATTCTAGGGTGCTGGGGCTAGAGTGGGTATGTAGGTCGGGGAGAACCCTCATGGAAGCAAAGGTAGGGTTAAGAGGATAATAGATTTGTGGAGGGGAAACTGAGAACAGGGATACTGTTTGAAATGTAAATAAATAAAATAACCAATAAAATATGAAAAAGAGAAGGTAAAAAGATGGTCTTAAGGTATATTATAAACTTCATCACATAAAGGTTCAAGTTTTGAGGGCTAGAGAGGCATTTTCTGGAACAAAAGCTATTCACATACTCAGTTAGTTTTTATATAGTACACATTCTCCTGTTGTGGAATGGCAGTGCTTACAGTAGGTTCAGCCTCCCTACATTAGTAAAAAGTGAAGAAAATTGGTCCACATACATGTGGCCTACATACACGCTCACAGTCCCATCTGATAGAGTCAGTTTTTCTGTTGAGGTTTCTTTTTTTCTATGCATCTATCTGATACCATCAAGATAACAGTTAAGTAAAATCTGAATTCATCTTTTCTTGAGGGCACCAATAGCAATAGTTAAACAGACATAGTTTTAGAGGCCCCTAGGACACTCCGAGGGTTGTGTGCCACATCTGAGGCCAGAGTTAATTTGCATTCATGGAAAACCAACTGATTTAACAAACAAAGAACATCATTGTCTAATTCCTCATTTGCAAGGTGTAGGGAGTATTTAATTAATAAAAGCCAAAGCAAATAACAAAAAAATATATGCACCTATAACTTAAGAGATAAACGAAATATCATAAGTGTGGGTCTTATTTGCCTTAATCTCTTACTGCTTATTTAAAATGAACACAAATACTTTTTATTAAAGAAATGTATAAAGGAATTGTAATGCAGGAATCTGGTTGCTTTGGCAAGGGATAACATCCAAAGACGTTCTAGTTCTGTATGATCCAGCAGGAATGTAGACACACTCTTAGTATGCAAATTTATTCCCAAACAATGAGGGTAAATATAGTCTGTAGAAGGAAGTAGCCATGTTTGAATGTGAAGTCTAATTGAGGGTCAAAAAAAGTGAGGGATAAGAGAAAAATTTGACAGAATAAAAGTCAAGGATTGAATATGTTCAACTCTCAAGTGGACAGGAAACAGAGGACTTAAGAGAGCAGGACAGAGAGTGTAGTTCATGCAGCTCAGGGCAGGTCAGCAGAACTAGTTGAAGCCAGAGAATCCGAAAGAGGCAGAAGATTAGAGCATATTGTCAAAGTTATTTTGAGGCCAAGCTGAGGAATTCAGTGAGAAACTGAGTGAAGCTAGATTGAAATAGTCAGTTTGGAGAGGGATTTGAGGCAGAATAACTGAGTTGAACCAGGTTAGAAAGAACTAAAAAGAGTGAGCCTTTTCAACAGCGATACCCAGAATATGAAGCATTCTCTGTCTAGGTTTGCTGGTGAAGGCTGGAACCTGAATCCTTCAAAGTCAGGACTTGGTGAAGATTAGATTGGATGGAGGCTAGAAGTTTCCAGGTCTAGGTCTAGAGATGGTTAGCATGAAGTGCTCTGGGATCAACCCAAGCCATGTATTCGTATAACTTGGGTACAACTACCATCTCATAAATTCATCTGAAGAAATAAAAGTGGCATTTACATTTACAGTAAGGGGAAAAAAACACGAAAAAAAATAATAATCAGTTGAGTTGGGACCTTGCGGCTCATCTTAAACTGCTAGATTACTTATAATAATACTTTATCCTTTACCTCAGTTGCCAATCTGGCAAATATTTTGGTAAGATACTTTTTTCTCTTTTTATCTTGCAAAACTGATGCCAACAATAGCAGTGATTGTGATGCCTCTGTCTTAAATATCTAGTATCTAAACCTCGTCATCTGGACATTTTCCTGATAATGGATGCTCTCTAAGGGATTGTGGTTTAATCAGACTTTTTCAAATGGATGCTAAACTAACAGAACGTTGACATTTTGACATTTATATAATTCAATTTTTTTTATTCATCTGGTCTTTGGGGCTCCTTTGATCACATCTCTTAGACTCAGACTTCACTGTGCTGATCTACAAGGTCATAGAATAATATACTTCTCAAATTCCTTCTGAATGTAATTAACTTTTTTTTCTGGTTGAAATTTCTTCAGTTAAAGCAATTCTTTAAGCATGAAAGCTAAAAATGCATTCCCAATTGTCTGTGTGACCCAAGCCCATCAGTGTTGTGAGGGTCACTGGTTGTGACAGTAGGCTTGTCATGTACTAAGACCTTTTGTTTCAATGTGATGAATCCTGGTTCACTTGGTTTCAATGTGTCAGTCCGTTTTGGTAAAATATTGATAATTTTATACACTAACTTGCACAAAGTTCCTTTCATGGGTAAATAGTAGAAACTTGCAAAGTGAAGCTTTTTAATATTGCAGTAATATGGAAGTTGCATACCATAAAAATATAAAAATTCTCATTATAAAGAATTATATAGCATAAAAGTGATGATACTTTACATATAAAGTCATAAGATTAAATAAAAGTTTAGAAGAACAAAAACAAATGAAAATTAACCAGAAATAAATTCCTTAAAGTATCTCCAAGCCCTAGAATATAAACTGACAGGGAACATAATAACTTTCTTGAGAGCAATCTGCGAAATCAATGGAGGTTCCATATAGTGCTAACTTTCACTAAGTGTCAGGATCTGCAATTTTGATATTAGCATGACACAAAATAAGAACACTCTTTTGTAAAATAGTCATAGTGGTACCATTAAATTCAAAGGAATCTTATTGTCCTTTATCTTTCAGAAGTGTTTAACATTTAAAAATAATATTTGAAATATTATTTGTCTCAGTATTATTAAATTTTGGAATCTATAATTATGACTGATAAATTATTTATAATTTCAATGGGTCTACTGATATATTATATGGTAAGTACTAGCAAGCTTGTAACAGTGAACAGGGCAGACCTTTGCTTCACTGAAATAACTTTCTGTAGAGAAAAATATAAACATAATAATTTACTGAATCGTCAAGTGGTCTACTTTTCTCTACAATATTTTATCATTCAGTCTGTGCTATTGTAGATGAGCTTTTGCAGTGACCAGCTTTATCTCTTGCCTCCTTAGACATCAAACAGCAACGTGGCGTAAGCGGGTTGTTCTACAAAATGAGTACCCTCATTTCCTTATTTTCTCACATAAACGAACTCATGGCCTCTTATATGTGGAAAGTTTAGATGGTATTTGTGTATGGGTGCAGTGAGCAAAACGAGACGACACGTGGCAGTTGGGGCTGAAGGCTAATGAGCAAAGGATGTCCTCTAATACAGCCTCCATCCTGGTTCACTCATTATTTTTGAGATTACTTGCAAGTAAATTACTTTTATGTAAATATTTACCAAAATTTAACATGCAAAGAAGGTATAGGTTTTGCTAGTGAGAATAAGGTAGCACAGTCATATGTATTTTCATTTGCAACTTATTGGGTTGGAAATAAATAAAAGAGGGAATAGGTTTGTTCTGGGGTTATGGGGATTCATCAACATGAAGCAGCAAGTAGAAATATCAATATATCGTATGTCTTTTCGAAACTGACTTGAAATTTCCAACAAAGAAAAAATACCGCAGGATACTCTGACATTATGAAATACATCATCATTCTTAATAACCAGTCTCAGTTACAAGCAGAATAATATAAAGACTCAGTTAAAAGCCAGCATGACAGTACTTCTCGGAGTTGATCGGCTATCCTATAGACTGGAAAATAAGTATTCATTCGATGGTCATTGTTAGAAGCTATGATTAAAAGCATGGTACTAAAGAAACAACAATATGAATAGAGGCAAGTGACTATTAAATCTATAATAGGTTCTACAGTCCTATGTGTCCAAATAGCAGTTATACTCTGGTAAAAATGATGGAAAATGTGTTCATGACTATAAGACCATCATACATGCTTTTTCCATTGGTTGGTTACAGAATACCATAAGATACAATTATACATCAGTTATCATTGATGAAATAACATAGCATCTTACATAATTATCTCTATGTATACCATATGCATATAGCTATTAATGTCTGTGAATATATATTGCTGTATGTGTGTGTGTAAATTGCAAATATATAATGCTTACACTTTGCATTTACATACTTGAAAGTTATTGAAAGGAAAGAATAAACAAATAAATTAAGGGCTAGAGGGATGGCTCAGTTAAAAATGCATACTTCTATGATAGCAGACCCAGTTCAGTTCCTACCTCCTTTTCAGCAACTCACAATTATCTGTAATTCCAATTTCAGGTGATCTGACACTCAATGATTGTCTGGAAAAATATTACTTGCATTTTATCAACCCACAGCAGACATACATTCTAACATAAAAAACACAAGTAAACACAATAAAAGATTTAAAACTGCAATAATCTTCCAAGCATGTAGGACAAGGGGTTTATAAAGCAAATTAGATAAAATACTTTAAAAGAAGGCAAAACAAACTTTCAAACAAGCAAATATCTATTGGACTCATAAGGTAAGAATGAACATGCTATTTCAAAATCAATATGCAGTTTTAATGAGCATAGTATGATAGTGATTAAAATGAAATCTCTTTTTTAAAGATACTTACTGAACAATTGTTATGGCAAACAGTGTTTTGAAGTCTCTAAATAAAGAAACAATCAACAGAAGTTTTCATTAATCATAAAACTGAATAGAAAATAAATACTTAATAATTATTCAGCGAGTATACTAGAAGGAAATAAGTGCTAAGGCTAATAAATCTTGGATCTGCATAAGTAATACTTGAGATGAAAATGGTCATTGCTGGCATGCCACTAATCTAAAAAAGCAGGAAATGATTAGATTGGAATTTTCTTCCTGTTAGTGATGCCTTTAATGAAATAAATTTCCAATGCTATTTTTAAAAGTGGCAGAAAATACAGAAATCATTAAAGAATTTTTTTGAGTTAAAACAAGAATGAGGAGATCTGGACTAAGAGTTAAAAAAAATAAATAAATCAAAACAAAACAAAAAGTTCTTGCTGCAGTTGAGGGAATAAAGACAATTCCAGCCTTATGATTAGATAGATATTACAGATTCAATTCACTCACTCGATATTAACATATTTTAAACATTGTCAATAAAATATTTCTCTGTTACTTATTTATCTATACACTTTATATATATCCAAGTTTGAAATATTTACTAACTATACAAACAATATATTAAAATGTTGACAACCATATTTGTAAATTAACAAATATGATATGGTAATCATCTAATAAATATAAAAATTATATGACACATTTGAAAAAAATTATAATCTGAAAAATTCAATGAATTTATCTAACTAACATAAACTATTATTTACATCTATGTATGTACAACGGGATAGAGTAGAGTAGATGAATTATTGTTGTTTTGTGAAGAAAAAGAAACAAAATTTGAAGAAGTATTTGATGTAGTATCAGAGGCAAAGAAAACTGACAAGAATGATACAAAGATATTTAGTATGAGTAATTGAAGAAAAAATTAATTTACAAATTATAGAGAGATTTAGAGTGCAATATTGAAAGCTAAAATTGATAATTCACTTTTAAGATACTGAGATAAATTTGTCTGTTAAATATGTAAATGAAATGTATGAATATGCAGTAAAGTATATATCAGTCTGTTGCTGACAAGAGTGGAGCAAGGAACATAAGGGAGATAAAAGTCTTAAACATAGATGCCTGCTTGGAAAATTATTGCTCTGTGAAGACCTCAACTAAGAAACTAGAAATCTATGAATGACTGGACCTCCCAATTTAATTTAATTTAATCTATGGAGAAATTTGTATCACATAAGCTGTTAACAGGATAGAGCCAAACATTTGGAGAAATTTGAGAGGGATAGTTCACTAGGGATGGACACACAAAATTGTGAGCCAGTTGCTCAAATTTCATGACTCAACAACAGAAATACAAATATACCTTGACCAGGGACTCTTTTTCCCTCTTTAAAATGTATCCAGTGAGATAAATTTTCTCAGATGTTGGGTGAAAGATTAGATAAATTTCATTATTTCTTATCATTCATCAGTGGATATTCATAAATATGTCTTAAATTTCAAATCGAGAATCCAACTATTAAATATTCCAATCAATGAAAATTCACAAGTTCGTGAAGTTAATTAAACATTATGTATTGCCATTTCCGTGCCTGAAGAATATGAAAGTTTTGTCCTAGAAGAAAGGTTGTGTATGGCAAGTCACAGGAGAGCATCTCCTTTGCAGTTGTACTTGTGCACAATAATAGCCATCATTCTAAGAGTTGGACAGTGCCATTGTTTTCACAAACGTGTTCTCTTTAACTACTATTTACCTCTTTCTTTATAGACACAGCCATCGATAAATTTCTTTTCTTTTCCATTCTATGACTGCAATCCTGGCCCTACAGTGGACACAGAATTGGATTTGTTTGTTGTTTGTTGTAGGGCAAAGAAAATTTAATTTCATCCTGAAAATGAATGTGTTTGAAAATGTTGACACATTGTAAAACATGAGACATTCACTCATTGCAGTTGCTTCACTATTTTTGCCCCTTCAAACTACCCGGGATCAATTTAGCTTCATTCTCTGACTCCTTCAATTTTAAACATAATATCTACAATTGCTTACCATAAATTTCTGCTCCATGTCCATGTTAGGGATAGAAAATACCATTTTCATTAGAAAACACATTAGAATGTGTTTGCTTGCATCTTTATTTTTGTCTGTTATTAATCATTTTATTTTTTTACATTTCAAATGATATAACTCCCTGCCGCGCCTGCAGCAGAGATAACCGAGCTCAGGGCAGATATGATGCCTGGAGTGGGAGCCGGTTCAGGGTTCGACTATTATCAAAGGTTAAGCCCCCCTGCTTTGCTATGCAAGGGCGGACTCCAAGAAGATGTGCACCTGGACTTGCCCCTGGCTACAAACTTGGCTCTGGGCTGATGGGCATCTGGGTCATGGGAAAGATCATTGTCAGCACTTACTTCTTTATTCCTTTTTTTGTTTGATTCTGAGTATGATCTTGGCAAGACAGAGACTTCCTCTAATAATAGGACAGAAGGTCTTGATCTATTTTTGCTTACTAATACCACAAGCTTTCCTACTTCCTCTTTATAGCAGACAGAGCCTCTGATGATAGGGACTCCAAGGTTGTAGATTATGTTTTCTCTTATAGATAAGGAAATCAAAGATTTAACAAAGAATTATACTTATAAGGATAGTGATGTTTTTATTAGGGTGTTGGTAGAATTGTTGAGAAATGATTCCTTGAGCTTTGGGTCGGCTATGAATATTTTACAGAGTATAGAAACAGGTGGTGGCAACCAGGTACTTACAGGGGACCACATGTGTATCGACCAACGGATGCTCCATTACCATTTACTGGAGAATATGATTTGAATTTTGATAGGTGGGTTATTAAGGATGAATATAGGGTCAGGTGTTTGTCACTGCCTTGGTCAGAAAGATTGGCAAGAGCCCGTCCTCCTTGGTGTGTGCTCTCAGAGGAAGAGAAATGGGAGGTAAGGTCACAGATCATCAGATACTTTAGACAGGGATCAGGCATGCAATATTATTGCCCCAAGCCTTGGATGTGCATCTACAGGACTAGCGAAGATGGGATCAAAGGGTTAACTAGAGCGTTAGAACTAGGTGCACAGACCTGATGGCGTAAGATATGCTAGACTTGCGGTCCCCTGAAACTTCCTCCTTGGTGTGAAAAACGGAAAACTAGACTAGGCTGGCTGACTCGGCTAGTCTGAAAATAAAAAGCAAGCTGTACCTTTTGCAGAAAAATCAAATATTTCTGGCCATGGTCCAAGATTGTTATGCAATGAAAATTGTGTATAAATGTCTGATGCTCTCTTAGTAAAGTTGCAACAGTTGACCACACTCTCTCTGTGTCTGTGTCTCTGTTCGCCATCCCGTCTCCGCTCCACGCGTGTCCTCAACAGGGGTCCCCCCGCGGATCCTTGGAACCTCCAAGATTGCCGACCGCGGCAACTCCCTTCCTGGTTACCCATTCAAAGATCCTCATCCCATTCCTTCTTTCCTGCCTCACTGCTCTAGCATCCCATTATGCTGGGGCATCAAGCCTCCAGAGGACCAAGGACTTCCCCTCCCATTAATGTCACATAAGGCTATCCTTTGCTACATATGTATCTAAAACCATGGCTCCCTCCATGTATCCTCTTTGGTTTGTGGTTTAAACCTCTGGAAACAACCCAGATGTCCTTCAACAGAAGAATGGATAGAGAAAATGTGATTTACACAATGGAAAATACCATTTTGAAGCAAATCTTTAGTCAACAATCTTCCGGAAGGACAACTTGATTGATTCTTAGTGTTCTCCAATTAGGTTAAGATATAATTATAGCTCTGCCACCTTTGAGAGGGAGCAGATAAGGGCCTGAGTAAGAGAATTCCTGAGTGAATATGTTAGCATAGCCATAGCCATGTGACGCTAGGAACTTAGAGTACTTGGAAACTAACAACAACAATAACAACGACAAGAACAAAAACAATGGTTTTTGATTTGCATCAGGTCAGGTTAAGAACATTAAGACCTTGCTCTGTCCAAGTACAATAGTTTACACAGGAATGTTCAGTGTTCACCTGATTGAGCCACTGTAGCTTTCTCCTCGTCCTAGATGTTTACAGACTAACACTGTTAGCCTCCTATTACAGCCCCTCCTGTTTGATATGCAGGACATAACAAACTCTCTGAAGTTCAGGGTTACAGAGTAACGCAAAAAAGTCAGTCACAGAGAAAATCGCATGTAATCCCATCTAATCTGTACATGTGTTTGTTTTTCCTTCAGTCCCTGCCTACCACTAGTCAGGCTTCCAGAATGCAAGCCTAGTAAGTCACAGTAGAGAATGTCATACTTACTGAATCTACGTGACTCTTACCCAAACCTGTCATTAAGTAATCTTTCATTTATAGAGCCATCCGATAGTTTAAACAGAAAGGGGCACACTACCTAAGCCTGATGAACTCCTATGTTTGATCTCCAGAGTCCAAGATGGACAGAGAATCTCAGAATGCCCACGATACAACTCACAGACCATATGAAGCTCAAGAAGAAGGAATACCAAAGTGTGGAGGCTTCAGTCCTACTTAGAGGTAAGAACAAGATAATCAGCAAAGGTAGAGGGTGGGAAGGATTTGGGAGGAAAAGAGGAGGGAGAAGAGAGGAGAAGTATCAGGTATGGGAGGAGACATAAGAGATGTACAGAGGGTCAAGAAATTGAACAGAGGTATGTAGCAATAGGGGATCTGGAACTAGGGGTAACCACCATCTGGTAGTTTTTCCCAGATGCCAGGAAAGCAAGAGGCTTTCAGGCCCTAACAGGTATGAGATTACATGAAATACCCAACAAGTGGAAGAGAGAATCTATAGAAAACATATCCAGAGGATAGACACTGCCCCTAGTTTAGGGAGGGAGTCACCCATCCATTTCCAAAATATTAACACAGAATTACTCCTGTCTAAAGGAAATATAGGGACAAAGAGTAGAGCAGAGGCTGAAGGAAAGACCATTCAGAGATCCATCCCATATGCACAAACCCAGACAATTTTGCTGATGGCATAAAATGCTTGGTGACAGAAGCCTGATATAGCTGTCTCCTGAGAGGCTCTGCCACAGCCTTACCAGTACAGATGTGGATGCTTGTAGTCAACCATCAAACTGAGCACAGAGAGGAGAAGGAATTAGGGGAAGGGCTGAAGGAGCCGAAGGAGTTTACAACCCCATAGGAAGAACAACAATATCAACAACCAGAGTTCCCAGAGCTGCCAGGGACTAAACCACCAATGGAAGAATACACATGGAGGGACTCATAGCTCCAACTGCATATGTAGCAGAGGATGGCCTTGTTGGTCATCAATGGGAGGAGAGGCCCTTGGTTTTATGAAGGCAGGATGCCCTGATGTACGAGAATGCTAGGGTGGTGAGGTAGGAATGGGGGAGGAGCATCCTCATAAAAGCAGGGGCGATAAGGGGTGTGATAGGGAGTTTGCAGAGGGAAAATCTGGAAGGGGGATAACATTTGAAATATAAATAAACAAAATAACCAATAAAAAATTGATGTCCAAAAAGATCAACTTGTCAATTCACCTATAATAATAAATAAAAATAATTTTGTATTTATAGATTATCTGACAGAAAAGCTGGAGACATGACCACTTTATATGTTGCAAGAATAAAGAATAAGAATTAAAGAAAGTACTTACTTACTAAGCTTACAGATTTTGATTGTGGATTGGAGAACTCTTGTCAGAATGAGAATGTGTTCTTAATCTCAGGCTCATGGGTTCATGCCCCATGTTGAGCACCTGATATAAAAGTATCTTTTATTTTCCTGATGCAATTTTCATATGAGAGGCTTACTACTCGGAAGCCTCTATTCTCTGTACAATCTAATCCAAGCCTAAAATGTTTTTAGCTATTGATAATTGCTTACCTAAGCTCACCTCTTTCTGTTCACTGGTTTGCTAATTCAACTCAGAAGTTCTGGTTCCAGCTCATCACCAAACTGATTGACTCCATCTGGGAAGTCGAAATTGCAGGAAGAGTAGAGAGATATATATATATATATATATATATATATATATATATATATATATATCAAATCTGTGTATGCCTGTTTCCGTGTGTTTGTGTGTGTGTGTGTATATATGTTTGTGTGTGTGTGTGTGTGTATCATACAAGTTTGCAGTGTTAAATTTCAAGAATTTTTTGTATTAATATTTAATATATTGTGCATATTTATAAGTTATATAAAATGAGAATGAAATACTAATGATGTTACAATAGAATATAAAATATGCACATTGGTAGCAGTATATGTTTTTAGAGAATTGAAATACCCAGAGATCATACAAATGTAGACTCATGCCAATTGCAGTAAAATGTCTACCACTTTAAGAAACAAAATATTCACACTGTAGCTAGGTCCTGATATATACTTCACAACCATAAGTGTACACCATAATATTGAAAGAGCTTTTCAGAAATCAATGCTTATTTATCTTCATGAATTTTCTCAAAAAAATTTACTCTATTAAAAGGTGTTTCTCAGATTCTCCTGAACCTGCCTGGCCTCATAATAATTTAGGCAATATGTTTAAATTTCTGGCTTTTTCCCCATTGTCTTGTTGTTGTCTTCACTTGTGTGCAGCTTGTTCTTGTTCTGCAATCTGTCTCTGTACAGCTGTCTTTGCATTGTTCTCTTAAGTAGCCTTTCTTTTCTCTGTTCTGGAAAGAGTTGGGCAATCCAGTTCTGACAAATCTTTCTCTGATCTGTCACTTTGACTTGCATCAGACATCTGTTATGAGCATGGGTGCTTCCATCTACAAAGTAACCCTACTTTCATTGTTTGTGATTATATACATATACTACATGTGTGCCTGTATTCAGGCCACAACACCAATAGAAACAGGGTTTTCCAGCAAACAGCTCATTCCTTGGGTTTACAGAGTGAAACAAATATGCAACAGTTGTAAAAATAGTTTTGGGATTGGAAATAAATATTAACTGTGTTCTATGTAAAAGGTTAGTGAGATGTGAAGGTTAAAAGGATCTGGAATCTTTTAAATGGCATATTAAGAAACCTTGTAATTTTCAGGTAATAGAAGACAATGAAACAATATTTTATAGATATAAAACATAGGCTGGTGTATTTTATGTTAAGAATTTATCAAGTAAGAACTAGAAGAAAAAAATCAACTAAGAATAATCATGATACTACTTGTGTTTAGAGACAATAACATGGTATCATATTCTCTGGAGGCAGAAAAATGAAGAAAGGAAAATTATTGAATTAGTAAAATTAGGCAAGAGTTTCAAAAAATAAATGAATAAGATGTAGACAATTAGAAATCCCAATGACTAGATTCAAAGTTTCAACAGTCCTATAGTTGAATATGCCCTGATATAAAGGTGAAAATGAAAATGAAATACAAAATAAAATATTAAACTAAGCATGGGGAAGAGCACTGATAGGAAGATTAGGTTTTTCCAGTATTGGCTGCCAGGTGGTGACTGGATGTCTTGATGGAACTACAAAAGAGACACCTGTACCTAAGGGTCCGAAGCTCAAATAAAATTGGAAGAAAGAAAAATATCTAGCTTTTCTGAAGAAAAACTTTGAAACTTCAATAACTAAGGTTATTATACCAGGACAGCTAGTTTTTGCTGTTGTTTCCAGTAGATATAATTTTTACTCTTCTAACCATTCTAGTTACAAACATTTTTGAAGTTTGGATTGTATTATTCAGTTTTCTCTGCAACTAAAAATGACGTTTCTAAGGCTGTAGCTAAGTAGTAGGGTGTTGGCCTCACATTCATGACACCCTGAGTTCACAGTCTCCAGTATTGGCATAAAAAAAAAGAATGAAAATTAGTATGTATTTTATACAATCAAGACTGTAATCTCCTAAAATTATTTCTAATTTATTTACAAATTATTTTACCTATATAGTCTTCTGAATTTTTAAATGGCATGTTAATTCCTTATTTCCATAGTAGTATAATATAATTTGTGTATCTTTATTTTTTCCCTAGAATAAACCATTTTATAAAGCAAGTGTATCACCTATAAGCATGTTTAGTGTTGACAGGAAAGCTTGTATTTAGTTACTTAGTACTTGCTAAACTGAAAGTATTTCAGTTTAGAGTGTATTCTTCTAGACAAAAATATGTATGAGTGAAATATTCCTATAAAAGATACTCAGGAGTATCTTCTTAAGAAAATTTGAAATATAGGAAACACAATTGAGTAGATACTAAATTTGAAAAGCATGATGATATTCTCACATAATTTTTATAAAACAGAGGCTGACCTTTCTGTTAAGGTACGCTAACTTCTAAACAAGAACAACGTAGTGACACACACTCAGCTATGTGATGTTTGCTACCAACACTAGTGCAGTGTGCGAGCATTCATCCAGAAGTGAGACACAGCACTTTCCATTTTTCTCCTTTCCCGAGTTGTGCCCTTTGGTTCGTACTTATAACAGTAACTTCATTTCTTCTGGATTAGCATCTTCAAGAATCCCCATTTAATGTTATCTGAAAGAATGCATAATATAATGTTGGTAGGAAAATATATATTCATCTCTGTTCAAAATTCTTTAATATCATATACAATATGTTTTACTAATTCCTTATACCAAACATTGTAGCAGTAGTTTTAGCACAGATGTATTCAGTAAGTTAATGCAGCGGCTGTTTTTCTATATCCTAGCTAATTCCCCAATAATGACACAGACAGAGCAAGATTTATTTAATCAAGCTTTACCACAATACCAGGGCAATCATTGATCTAATTTAATCCTCTAAACCAATCTGGCCTCCTCTCATCAACATCCCCATAATACTTGCATTTAGATCCTTTATTCTCAGCTGAACTCTCCTAATTCTACTTTCCTCCCTCTTGGTTGAATCTGCTTTCTTCTTCTTGCTCTCCCCTCCCCTGGCTAACAGAAGTCCGATCCTATTTGTGTTCTGTCCAGGCATTGGCTGATCAGCTTTTATTGACAGAGCAGACAATAAATGGTAAGCATTCTTTACACAAAGATGAGAGATTATTTTCTTCACATAAGCATATCAATGTTGTTTGCAGATTTAGATAAGATATAGGAGAAATCAACATTTAAATAACACAAGTATAATGTTTACACTGCACAAAAATATTATGCCTTCAAAGCATGGCAAATTTATTGGACTAAGTGATTTTTCTGGAATTAAATGAATCCTTAATGACTTGTTTAAAATATGATCGGTTTCTGTATTTACGTAGTGATTTAATTGAAAATGAGGTACCAGAAGAAATCTCTGAGGTGGACTAATGTCAAAAATAGTCAGGTAACAACTGTTTTGGCACAAGATTTCCTATTCACAGGCAGTTAAATTCTCTTGTTAGCACTCTGATTTCATCACTAGTATGTCACTACATGCAGAGAATTGAAAAGACTACCATAGATAAAAGTTCAGTTGAAACTCACTCCCTGAAGAGTCTAAGCTAACATCCACAAATTATAGAAAGTATATGATATTTGTCTTTGTAAATATGGGTTACCTCAGTTAGAATAATATAGCCATGCACATTTTACTGTGAATTCCAAATTATTGTTTTCTTATAATAGAAAGAAAATTCAATTGTTTGAATTACTATTTTTACTAACATACATTAGGTGATAAACGTCTAGACTAGGATTTCTGACTGTAGTGACTAGAGCAGTAATAAATGCGTATAGCAGTTATCTTTATAGTAGCATATAGAGTATTTTGGATGTATGCCCAAGAGTAGTGTAGCTACATAATGTGGTAGATCTATTTTTAGCATTCTGAGATCATCACATTACACTGATTTCCATATTAGTTTCACAAATTTATATTCCCACCATCAGTCAATAGATGTTCCTCTGTCATAATATTTATTGTAGCATTTTTACTTCCTTTTTAATTTTAGTCACCCTCGTGATATGATGAAATCTCAGAGCAGATTTAATTTCTTTATACATGATGAATAAGAATATTGAACATTTATAATTGTTTCTCAATTATTTGTGTTTTAGCAAATGAGAATTTGTTTTTAAGTCCCATGCCCCATTTCTAAATCAGATCATTTGTTTTTCTTGCTTTGATGTTTTGAGGGATTTTGTTGCTGTTGTCATTGAATTCTTTGTATATTGTAGATAATAGCCTTCTGTCAGTTGTATGTAAGGGGGCATAGGCCAATTTCAAGGAAAAGGTGATATTAAGCACTTAAATTAAAATAAAGTGATGGAATAAGAAGTAAATGGGGCAAGAGGTGGGATGTAATATGTGCATATGAGATCCTAGTATTGGTGTCCTCTGATGTGCCCTATCAGCACCTGAATAAGGCAGATGCAGATACTTACAGCCCACCATTGGACTGAAGTCAGGGATGCCTAAGGAAGGCATAAGAGAAGGATTAAAGGAGCTGAAGAGGATGGCAACCCCATAGGAAGAGCAACAGTATCTACTAATATGAATCCTTGGTAACTCCCAGAAACTAAGCTATCAACCAAAGAGCATACATAGGCTGGTACATTTGCCATTGAATAAATAGTTATATCCTGTCAGCTATTATTATTACTTGGTTATCATTCCATTTGGACTACAATACGCTACAATCCAAAACCAGAAGCCACAAGCTTTTGAACCAGGTCTTGAAGAATAGTAACTGTGAAAAGCGTAAGCACAGGCATAGTGGTCCAATCATTTAATCCCAGGAGACAGAAGCAATCACATCTCCTGAGTTCAAGGCCAGAACAAGTTTCAGGTAAAGAAAGATTTAAGTCCAGGTATAGTAGTACATGCTTTTAATCCCAGCACTCAGGGATATGCAGATCTCTGAGTCAAAGGTCAGTCTACATATCATGTTCCAGGGCAGCCAAACTGAAATAGTGAAGGAGTTGTAAAACAGAAACTGGTGATATGTAATAGGAAAGGGGGCCATGTGCCAGCTCCAGGAAGTAGCTTATGCCATGTGGCTCTGGCTTTAGGGTCAAGAATAAAAGGGGCTACTGAGACAATTGACACTACTTAAATGGAGCTAAGAAATTTGCAGTGATTAAGAAGAGACCAGCATTACCGAGGTGAAATCTTCTGGTTAAGTATTTTCTGAGAATACAAATAAGCTGTGTTCCATAGATAGCCATGGTTGTACCTGTAATATTTAAGAATCATAGAGTGGGTACTGATTTTAAAGGCATAAATGGGTCCTGGAAAGAAGCTGAATCTTGGAATTGTGAGAGGCTAGAGAAGGCCATTGGTAAAAGGGGAGTCTTAGTTGCAGTTGTTGGTCCAGAACTGAAGGGGTCATGCAAAGAAGTTGAGGTTTGGCACCATGGAAAGAGCCCATGAGAGGCTAATGGTGAAGCCTAGATGGAATGGAAGATTCCAGTGAATTGGAGATGCCAGGACTATGAGATGATCACCAAGAACAGCAGCAGTGGAGTGGACTCTACCAGAGTCTGGAGGTCTACAGATGGCAGAACTTGAGAAGTTACCCAAGTCTGTTTGAAGGAGCCCAGAAGATCATGTGTAGATTCCAGATATTGAAACAAGAAGCTGCTAAGTTAAGGTTGCATTGGATACCCCAGTACGTTAAATAGGTAGAAGCCATTGGATACCTGCTGATTAAAACTGCTTGCAGGGGATGGAAACACCCAAGAAATAGAAGTTTGTTGTTGCTAAATGCTAACAGGAGTCAACAAGAATGAAAGGAGTGAGAGATCTCAAGAGTGCTTTGCCATCAAACATAGAGACTTGCTGTTTGGAGTTTGTGCAGCTGGTTTCTGATTCTGATTGTTTTGGTTCAGTATTTCCCCACAATGACAATTTGTAATAGTTTATCTTGTCATGTAGGTGGTATGTGACATGCTTTGGGATTTTGATTTCATAAGGGATTGCAGTTAAGAGACTTTGAACTTTAGAATTTTAACATTTTTGAGACTATTAGAGACTACAAGATTTTTTTTAATGGCTTTGTATGGTCCCCATAGACTCATTTGTTTAAATAACTCTAGGGGTGCCAGAGATAGGAATGTGGTGGTTTGAATATATTTGGCCCACTAAAGTGGCAGTATTAAGAGGTTGGAGTACGTAGGGTCTTGGAGGAAGTACGTCATCTCATGGATGGGTTTTGACACTCTCATTCTAGCTGCCTATAAATCAGTCTTCTGGATGAAGTTGGATCAAGGTGTAGAACTTTGGCTCCTTCTGCAATTCTGTGTCTGCCTTGATGTTGCCATGCTTCCTTCCATGATGATAATGGAGTGAATCTCTGAACCTGTAAGCCACCTGCAAGAGCTATATTCATTCTTCTTAGAGAATTGGAACACACATGTTCCAGTTATGTGTTCCAGTTATTGTAAGTCCACAGATCCAAGAATGTATGTATAGTATATACTGTACTGAATACATTTTAAAAAAAAAAACTATAGTAAAAGGAGACAGAAAGCTAAGGAAGAAGGGTAAATCTGAAAAGATTTGAGGATAAGTCTGATATAAATACAATGTACAATATTCTCAAATTACTAAAAAAAACAAGTGGCAAAGTTCAAGATGATATAATACATTATTAAGTAACTTAGCAAAACTATCCATTTCAAATTAGCGACAACATATTTATGAAGCTCAGGTTATACAAATTAACACTCTGCAAGTGAGGCAGTTAAAACTGAACAACAGAATGCATCGAATAGACTGCAATTTCTGAAAAAAAAATCATTAAAAACTTATTTAAATGATGAATCCTGCAATGGTTTCTGGAGAATAATATTTCATCCTCACAGTACCTGCACATGTGTCACTCATATGATGCATTAAGAATCCATTCAGGTATATACTTTGGCTGGTGGACTATATGCCTAATATACACAAAGCCCTAGGTAAAGTTCCCCTCGCCGGATATTACCTGGGATTTTCAAAGCAGACTATGAATAACAGAATTTGAGAGGTCAAAGGAGGAAAATCAGAAGTTAAAAGTCATCATCCAATCCACAGTAAGTTCGATCATAGTCTGAGTACCTGGAGATAGTGTTCTCGAGTTAACAACACAAAATAACCAAAGAGTAAGTCAATTTCCTGGTTTTCATGGACACTGCTACATGAAATTACTGTATTGAACATCTAGTGAATCTCTTTTACCTTTTCATTGTCAGATTATTTTTCCTTTTTATCATGGGAAATCTCATCAGTCATCACTATGCTTACTAAAATATTTTGTTAGCTCTTTCAATTGTATATATATGCATATGTGTGTATGTGTGTGTATGTGTATGTGTCTATATATGTATGCATATATATTAAATTAATAAGAATGACTTAAACAATAGTACTCACTTTTTCAATGGAAAATGCACTATAGTCTGCTCCAGGTATAAACATTGTTAGCATGTATATAGCTCCTTCCTATTAGCAGGAGGTTATACAATATACTTTTAAAGAATGTTGAGCTTAGGAGTTAAGTATTCATTTGCTATATAGATACTGGCGCAGAGGTATTTGAGTTTAGGACTAAGAAATGTTTTCATGGGTGAAAGTAGCCTAGGCTGAATGAGATGGTACTTCACAGTGAAGAGGAGAATGAGATTGTGTAGTGTTTAGTACACTGGTAAAAATGAATGGAAACCCAGAAAGCAAAGGACAGCTGCTAAATCTTTCCCATCTTTGGGGATAAATCCTGTTTCGGGTAGCCCAGGTATTTACCATCTGTCTCACAAGGGTGAGTGCATTCCATAAGTTATTGTTAGTACTTTAAAATATTTAAGATTTTGTACTTTCACAGGATTCCAGGCTAGTTGTTCATTTTGTGAATAGCCACCATTTTGTGACATTTGTTCCTCAGTAAATCAGAAAGCCAGTAGGGGTGGTCACCTTTCCTCATGATCATTAAGAGGTGGTGTTATAGGATCAATGGGCACTCTGTCTTGATCCTCAATTTTATTAAGTACCACAAACTCAAAATTACAAATTTATGTACTCTTGCTTCCTTTTCTCTTGTCTCTCAAGCCTTTTACTATCATAGTAAATTTTTATCGCTGTACAGCTATTTTAAACCATTTTTAAGAAAAAATATAAATACTGCAATTGAAAGGAAAGAGAAATTTACTCCTGTGGTCACAAATATAATGAGTACTGTTGTCTGTGCCCTGGACTACTCACTGAACAACCCTACCTGCCCTTGGTGGTTGGAGGTGAGGTGTCATGGAGTCAATGACAGACTCTTGTGTAAAACACAAGAGCAAGCTCAGCTGAAAGCTGCTGCGAGCTCTTTTATACCCTCCACCCAAGCCACATAAGTCCCAAGAAAATATCTCTTCTAAACAGTACTTCCTGACTGGCTGGCATTGTCTGTGCCAGCAATCCTTGATCTCTCAGGCAGTCCTAAATGATGTCCTCCTGGAGGAGATGCTTTTGCATCTATTCCTGCTACAGAGTGCAATGATGTCCTTTTCAAGAAAAGTCTCTATACCCTCAACTTCAACCCTTGATCCTAAGGGATATGAATGGAATTTGCTATTTTTAGTACAAGAAGTGTCTGAATAATTAAAATTGTCTTTCGGTTTTGCTTACTGTGATTGGCTGTCTCAGAGGCTCCTGCAATGTATGATTGCTTCATACAGACCTAGAAAGTCCTTGGATGTGATCATTTGCCAGAGCAGCCATGTTTCTGGGTTAATATTCTTTTACACTTGGGTAGTGGCCTTGTTAGTCTTTGCTTCCTGTGACTTAACAGTGTTTTACAATTTTGTGATCCTCCTTAGATTTTATTTGTTTGTTTGGTTGTTGTTGCTTGTTTGTTTCCTGAGTCACAAAGGCCTCTCTACTACTTCCAGAAAATATCAGTTTCAGAAAAAAATTACAATACAACTACCAACAAGCTATAATAAAATAATTAAATAGAGAATTAAAAAATGCAAGGTTTGTCAATGTACACATAAGGGAACTCTATGAAATAGACCCAGGTCAAGACTGTCAAGACTGTACCTTTTGTTTTGTGTGCACTGAGCTATCTATAGAGACATAAATAAAATCTTTGCTGAATCTCCCAGTATAAGAAATTGCCACCAAGGTATTTTGGAAACTTCATTTTTTTTTTACTTTTTTACTGCAATTTCACAGGAATAAATACAAAAGTCAAATACTAAATTAAGCGACCCTCTACAAAATAGTATATTATGAGAGACTTCCCTGAGATTCCATCTCACATGATTCAGAATGGCTAAGATCAACACAGGTAACAGCAAATGCTGGCAAGGATATAGAGAAAGAGGAACACTTCTCCACTGTTGGTGGGATTGAAGCTGGTACATCCACTCTGGAAATCAGTCTGATGGTTCCTCAGAAAATTGGAAATAGTTCTGCCTGAGGACCTAACTGTACTGCTCCTGGGCATATACCCAAAAGATGGTCCAACATATAACAAGGACACATGTACCACAATGTTCATAGTAGCCTTATTTATAAAAGCCAGAAGGAGGAATCAATCCAGATGGCCCTCAATAAAGACATAGATACAGAAATTGGTACATTTCCACAATGGAGTACTACTAAGCTATCAAAAACAATGACATCGTTAAATTCTTAGGTAAATGAATGAACTTGAAGATATCATCCTGAGTGAGGTAACCCAGTCACAAAGGAACACACATGGTAAATACTCACTGATAAGTGGATATTTGCTAAAAAGAAGCTTGGAATACCCATGATACAACTCACAGACCATATGGAACTCAAGAAGAAAGAAGATCACACCCAAGTGTGGATGCTACAGTACTGTTCAGTAGGGGAAAGAGAACAATCTCTGGGAAGTAGAGGGAGAAGGAGATCTTGGAGGGGCAAAAGAGGGGGATGGAAAAGGGGGGCAGTTCATATATGGGAGGAGATGGGAAAGAAGTGCACAATGTCAGGAATTTGAAAGTAGGTATGTAGCAGTGGGGGAGGGGAAACTGGGGGGGGTAGCCACTAGAAAGTACCAGATGCCAGGGACATAAGAGGTGCCCAGGACCTGACAGAGAGGACTTTAGCCAAAATATCCAGCAAAGGGGAGAAAGAACCTATAGAAACCGTATCCAGTCGATAGGCACGGCCTTCAGTTGAGGGATGGGACCAGCCACTCACCTTAAAAATGTTAACCTAGAATTCCTCCTGTCAAAAGAAAATGCAGGGACAAAGAGTATAGCAGAAATTGAAGGAAAGGCCATCTAGAGACTGCCCCACCTAGGGACCCATCCCATCTACTGATACTAAACTCAGACACTATGCTGATGCCAAGAAGTGCTTCCTGACAGGAGCCTGGTATAGCTGTCCCAGAGAGGCTTTGACAGAGCCTGACCAATACAAATGCACATGTACACAGCCAAACATTAGACTGAGCACAGGGGCCCCAATGGGGAAGGTAGGGCAAGGACTGTAGTAATTATAGGGGTTTGCAATCTCATAAGAATAACAACAATATGAATGAACCAGACACTGCAAAGCTCCCATGGACTAAACCACCAACCAAAGAGTACACTGGGAGTATCCATGGCACCAGCTGGATATGTAGCAGAGGACTGCTTTATCTGGTATCACTGGGAGGGGAGCCCCTTGATCCTGTGGAGGCTTGATGACCCAGGACAAGGGATCGCTAGACTGCTGAACCACGTGTGTGTGGGCAGCTGGGATGGCATCCTCATAGTTGCCGTAGGGAGGGAGGAGGGAATAGGGGGCTTGTGGAGGAGAAAAGGGGAAGAAGGACAACATTTGAAATGTAAATAAATAAAGTAACCAATACAAATTAATAAAAGGAAAAAAACCTGAGAGATTTCAAATAAAAGAGTCCAGGAGAGAAAGAGCTTGAACAAGAGAGTTTAAAATCACATGAAACATAAGGTTGGAGCCCAGCCCAGCTCAAAGAAGTGTGTACATGTTTTGGATTCAAATTCTCATTATACACCAATAACTAAAAGTAAACAAAGAATTGAATAATGTTAACTTAAAAAGACTATAGAAATGGTGAAATAGGGGTTGGGGATTTAGCTCAGTGGTAGAACGCTTGCCTAGCAAGCACAAGGCCCTGGGTTCAGTCCTCAGCTCCAGGAAAAAAAAAAAAAAAAATGGTGAAAAAAAGAAAATATGGAGGAATCAAAGGTAAAAAGGAAGCAAAAGAAGGAAAAATAGACATGAAATGATGGTTAGAGGAAGAGAATAAAAAAGACATGAAGAATAGGATAAAGGAAATACAGAATATTATTGCTTTAAATATTTATGATATTACTCAAAAAATCTTTTACGTACTAATACTCAAGTATACAGATTTACCAAAATATTCCAATTTTTCTATCACAAGAAGTCAAAGTTAGAGTTGATATTTTTTACAAGATATCATTTATTCCATATAGTGAATTTCTCATTCATTCTTCTTTATTTTATTTATTTCTGAATGTAATGGGTAAGAGAACAAAAAATAGAGAAAGAAATAGGGGTGGAAATCACCTAACTTTGTAATGTGATTTCAGTCTTTTTTTTAGAGTATTTAGCCCAGGATGTTCAGTGTTGTTATGGACACACTGGCACCGTTATTAATGGCTGTGGAGCTTTGGGTCCTGCAGTAAAGAATTCTATTACTGCCATCTTCTTTAGCTGGCTGTCCCATTTGGCAAATATTCTGCATGACTGCTATGGTGCTCCCATCTGTCACAGCTCAATGCTACATCTAGGACAGACACTTCAAAAGGGCAATTGTTCCACTGTCTAGTGGACTTAAATGTAATAAGAAAGAAGATAGTGGGTGTTTACATAAATAACAGCAGAAATGTATCTACCGAGTAATTTTACAAGTCAAGCACTCTAAATAATATGCTCTTATTTAATCAATACAAAATCTGCTAATCTGTCCATTAATTTGTAGGGGAAATCAGTCTAGCAAAATAAAAATTTCAATAAAAGTATGAAAGTCATTTTTAAAATTTATTTATTTACCATATTATTTTAAATTCATAAAGACTAGTGTTATTTGTAGAGTTAAAAAAGTAACTGAAAGTATCTATTTTATTTACCTTAAATACATATATCATAATGTGTTGAATCTTGAATAATTTTATGAAGTCTTTCATTCAGCTAAGAAAATAGAATATTATAAGCTGATTTGATTTTCATTGCACTTATTTAAGTGATTGTTCCTTAATGAAAAATGAGTATAACAATTTCAAACAAGTTTGATGATTTATGTGTAAAGGAATTTTAATCCAGAAATATGTCTATTCTGGCAAGGGATCACATCCAACAATCTTTTAAGTCGGTGTGATCCAGCTGAAATGCAGACATACAAGACACATAATGCCTCTGTCTGGAATATAAATATACCCTTAGTACACACCTTTAATCTCAAACAATAAAGCTGATGTTAGTTTGTAGAAGGAAGTAGCCATGTTTGAAATTGAGGTCTAACTGAGGGGAGGAATCAGAGAAAGATCTAACAAAATAAGTCAAAGTTCTGACAAAATGTGGCAAAGATAGGCTATCCCCAACACTTACAAGAACATAGCACAAAAGAAGAGGCTACTTAAGAGTAATACAGGGAGAGACAGATAGTGTAGTTCAGTGCAGTGGTATTCAGTTCAATTCCATTCAGTGAAGCTCAGTTGATTTCTCTTGTGAAGTCTGTGAATTCCTTAGAATTAGTGCAGTGGAGGTGAATTTCTTCATGAGTTTGTGTATTTCAGTACAGGTTACCAGAGGCATCTGAAGCCAGAGTATTGAAGGGAACCTGAAGATTAGAACAAATCACCAGCTTTAGTTTGAGGCCAAGCAGAACATTTTAAGAAGAAGCAAGAGTGACCAGTTTGAATCAGTTACCTTGGAGAGGAACTTTTTCTGAATTGAACCAGCTAGCCAATTTTTAGAAAAAGCTCAAAAGGGGGTGAGTGTATTTAGCAGTAAGCCTCCAAGACAACAATTACATATAACAAATAAAAGTTACATTTATATTCATGAGAATTGCTTCTACACATATTTTTGCCTCATACTGCAAATCACCGTTTTAATAATACAAAGAAATATATATGCAGCAATTATAGGTCACCACATCTCAGATTATACATTGTTTATTCAGTGCTGACATTTGGTTTTATAGTGCTTCCCTTCTTTTAAATAACATTGATTAATCATTGCCAAACAGTCTTAATACAAACCTCCAAACATTGCAGGCAATTGTCAAAGCTATTGGTTACTCTCCATAATGTGAGAGGCAAGGTCCTACATATGAAAATGTGGATATGTCATTGAACATGGTGAATTGAAGTGGACCTGGTGCCTAACTAGAAGCTCCATTCATAATTACTAATATTTAATGCTACTGAAAGATGCTTTCCATGCTACCAAAGAAAGAAAATACAATCATCAATATCACCAGATATAAATCCTGTGATCTACAAAAGCCACATGCCTGTTAGATATAGAGGTGCAAGGGTGGCACAAACGAACATCCTATGGATTTAAGGACCACTCTGTGAGGTAGAACTCATTCCTGACAAAGCTAAATTGGCCAAGAACTTGAGACTAGATAGAGGACAGGTACCTAAAGTAAAACCAAATAGTACTGTTCTGCTATTGATAAGTAACAATAAAAAGACACTGAAGATGGAATGTACCATAGACCAGTCCTTTGCTCATCTTTTCTCAGAGAAGTATCGTCTTGATAGAGAATAACAAAGAAATCTGTAATTGGTCAATGTGCAATGTGAGACTTTGGTCCCTAGAATAAATGGAATATCATCAAACCCCTCTCTCATCAAATCTCTGGCATCTGTGGTGAAGAGAATGTTGAAAGATTTTAAGAGCAAGAAGACATGGGTTCCCCAGGGAAACAGTGTCTTCTAGGCACTATAGGACATATACACATACAAACTAAGAGAGACTCTGGCAGAATGCACCAAGCCTACAAAGGTTGTAAGGCAGACAGTGTTTCAGTACTGAAAGGAGAAGTGGACATTGGCTCGTAGTCACAATCAAGAAACTCTTTTAGAGCCTCATTGAGTACTTTAACCACAACTCATGGCAGTCATGCTATCCAGGAGTAGTTGGTCAAATGAAATTGAATCAATGTTATTTTGTAGATTTTTGCGGGTCATATTTGCTCTGTTTGGGCAGTTTGTTGTTGTGTTATTGTTTTATGATTCTTCTGCTTGTACATATTGCTTTCTACTTCTGTTTCTTGGGATTGTGTGTGTGTGTGTGTGTGTGTGTGTGTGTGTGAGAGTGTGTGAGAGAGAGAGAGAGAGAGAGAGAGAGAGAAAAAAGTACATAAAGTTGTATATGTAAGGAGGTAAGGAGCCTGGAGGAATGTGGTGAAAGCAAAAACATAATCAAAATATGTTGGATGAAGAAATTCAATATAGAAGGACTCATTTGTGTGTGTTAGAGAGAGCTGCTTTGAAATTTTGTAGAATTCAGCTCTTTCCTCACGTGTGAGCTCTGTGGATCCAATTCAATCAGGTCTAAATGCAGGCATGTTTAATTAGTGAGTGATCTAGCTGGATCATCTCTTATTCAAAAATACATTTTGATCTCTCTAGTAAATTTAATTTTTCATTCAATACCCATGGGAAATATTCATGCATATTTTGTATATCTTTTTGACTTTCAAGAGCCCATGTATTAATTGATTCTTTATTAATGCTTTTGTCATTATTTTAAGAATTTAAGTAGAAAGCCAGTTTTATTGTTTACATGTGTTACTGTTCCCCTGAGAATACATCATGAAAGCTTTTTCATACCACTTTGTGTAATCACATAAATTCATTATTTATATATTATACAAAATTCTATTCATAGTCTTTAGCGGATTTATGATTCATTTCTACAAATTTGAATGTCGTATTTTAAAAGTCTTACATAATTCTTCCTCCTAAAATAAGGAGCAAGAATTATTAATGTGTTTTATTTTCTCATAATAATGAAATTGTCAGGAAAATGAAAGTATTTCTAAGTTGTAGTTTGAATATTTTACATGATATATTTTTCTGAAATATAGCATTGTTTTTTTAAAATCTGAAGGTCTAGTTATTATATCTCCTGTAACTTGTTCATAGATGCATACTGTGATGAAAATGCTTTCAAAACTCTCATTTAATGATCATAAAAATGAATCCCTCACTTTAAGATCTTTTTTAACCAGCATTTTTTTCTTTTTGCAAAAAAAAAATAATTTCTGCCTGGATGTCCACAGAGAACTGTCTTCTTGTTGTTATATGAAAGATTTTATCAGTGAACTCTTGCAAATGAAGTGCAGAATTGATACACGACACAAGCCCTGAATTTGCAGAAAATAAGTGCTAAAACACAAAGCTTATAAAAGGGTTTGGTAGGAAAATTGAGTCCAGGTTCCATTTTACCCTAAGCTCTATTTAGCAAGACTTTATTTTATTACTATGCAATTCAGTAAGCATGAGTAGTTTCTCCATCAATTCTTTTATCCAGTGGCAACATAAACACTCACACTCTCTGAAATAAAGGAGCTGGAGTATGTGAGTTGCTCCATTCAAGCAGCTATTTTTAAGTTTGTGTCAGCGTTTCCATTATATACCCGGTTTCCTGAAGTTTATAACTCGCAGTAAAAACTAACCCTTGGGTTGAATCTTTACTTACCGAGGTATTTTTTCAGAGCAACTTATGGAGACATAGCTGCAAGACACCCCATTTCTGCTAATAGAAGCTAGGTCATGAATCCCTTTTTGGCACATTGAGCAGATTTATCCTGTAAGTTTTCTACCTGTGGAAAATTATTTTTTATTTGAATGGGAGAAGTATTTTGGGTTGAGTTCCATAAACCTATAAAATGTGATGCTTGTCTGATGAAGATATGAATTTTCAATAGCTTGGCTGGGCCTGTAGCAAATATTTGGTTATTTTTTTTTCTACTACAGATCTGACCTTGGAAATGATAAGTTAGCTATTATTTTATAGTGTAATTAAAATTAGCTTGTTTTGCTCTAGATTATTATAGATACTTCTCTCATACTCTCACATTTAGAATGAGAAAATGATTTAATAATTACAAAACAGAATTAAACCAGCATAAATTCTTCTCTATTATGTATATGAGTCTTATTTGTTTATCATAGTTAGTATTAGGCAACAATTTTAATATATCTCATAATTATAAGATATAACTAATTAAAAACTTATTACAACCTTAAAAGACCCATCATAAAAAAATTATTGCAGAATTTAAAAATATTTGTTCTTACTTAAATAAGAAAATAAGTCACATCATTATGCTTATTTATTTATTTACTATTTGTATAATTTACCTCTGCTTATTCATTTCTAATTAACCTTGATGTCATTATTCAGTACATAGAGTACTTAAATTCAATAATAGATAGTGCATGTTCCAGAATACTAAAAATTAAAATCAATCAAATCAGTTATATTTGAGAAAGGACAGATAGCAACAATAAACTATAAATCAAATCTCTACCATCATGAACTTGCAATGTAATGATTCATAAAATGTAGTATAGTTCACAGAGAATTCATATAAAATATTATGTTAAATGAAATAACAATATAACAAGGTTTACTTAAATAGTTATTTCTCAACAATAGTAGATATAAACACACTAGTGCTATTTTTTGTGTTTTCTACAAACTATATTTTTCTGTGATTATTATTTAAAAAATTGAATAATTTTATCTAATTTTACTTTAAGTTGTCTGTGTCAAAATATAATTATCTACTTATGATGTAAATAATTTAAGTCCAAATTGTATTTGATAGATGCTAATTTTAGCAATTTAAATATTTCTATCATTATATAAATTGTTTTAAAATTTTTATCTAAAAATTATTTTCATACAATATATTTTTATTACTTTTTTCTTCTCTGCTAACTCTTTCTCAATATTTCCCACATTCCTACCCACTGAATTTTGTGATTTTTAATTCTTGTCTCATAAAACAAAACCAAGAAAAACAATTAACATCAAAAAAGTTAACCTACAAATAAGAAAAATCAATAAAACACGAAACATGGAAACAAAATAAAAGCAGACAAACACATACATGGAGTCCTGTTTGTGTTGGACAAATTCTCCTGGGCTTGGTGCTTGCTCTATGTTGTGGCATTCAATGGACAAAACTGATTTTCTATTGATATTTTCTATTCATCTAATGTGCATAACAATAGCTCTTCTTCATCCCTTATCACAGAAGCTTCTTCCTGCAGTACACAGTAATTAACACAGCTAGAAAATGTGCATAGACTGGAAGACTTTGGAACAATCATTCCTAAATAAACTAATTTTTATCAGACTGCTCCTCTCAAGGCGCAATAATTTATACAGAAGAGGAATGAAACTACTTTAAGAGCCACAGGTGGTAAATGACACCAAGAAAAAAGAAGTCTTCCAGATACAAGAGGATAAATGTGAATTTACATGTAAAATTGAATTTACAGAGACTGTGACAAAATGCATGAGACCTGCATAGTTGTAAAGCAGACAGGAATCCCATGACAGAGAAGGGAAAGTAGATACAAAACATCGAATCAAGAATCTATTTGTAGAAGATGCATACAAATATTCATATATAATTAAAACAAACTCGTATATTTTTATAAATTGATTTTTTAATTCAATTTACATGCCCATCATAGCCCTCTTCCCTTCTCTCTTCCTAGTCCCATCTTTACAAATCCCTCTACACATTGGGTCCTTCCATTCTCCTTAGGGAAGAGGAGACTCCCTTGGGTATCATCACACCCTGGTCATCTAACCCAAGAATGAAATTTGTCCTGACTCACGCATTTACCAACATGAAAGAAAAGCTAGCAAAAGCAATTTACTAAGATTAAGAAAGAGAGAGGCAAAGATTAAAACAGAGACTGAAGGAACACCCATTCAGAGCCTGCCCCACATGTGGCCCATACATATACAGCCACCCAATTAGACAAGATGGATGAAGCAAAGAAGTGCAGACCAACAGGAGCCGGATGTAGATCGCTTCTGAGAGACACAGCCAGAATACAGCAAATACAGAGGCGAATGCCAGCAGCAAACCACTGAACTGAGAATAGGACCCCCGTTGAAGGAATCAGAGAAAGAACTGGAAGAGCTTGAAGGGGCTCGAGACCCCATATGTACAACAATGCCAAGCAACCAGAGCTTCCAGGGACTAAGCCACTACCTGAAGACTATATATGGACTGACCCTGGACTCTGACCTCATAGGTAGCAATGAATATCCTAGTAAGAGCACCAGTGGAAGGGGAAGCCCTGGGTCCTGTAAGACTGAACCCCAGTGAACTAGACTGTTGGGGGGAGGCGCAATGGGGGAGGGTGGGAAGGGGAACACCCATAAGGAAGGGGAGGGGAGGGGATGTTTGCCCGAAACCGGGAAAGGGAATAACACTCAAATGTATATAAGAAATACTCAAGTTAATGAAAAAAAAAAAAAGAAAAGAAAAGAAAAAAACACAGGAAACACATTAGCTTAAAAAAAAAGATTAAGAAAGCATGAAATAAAAATAAAATTATGTAGAATTCTTAATACATATTTTGGAAGTATACTTAAAGAAAAGTAGTTAATGCTTAAACACATTTGTTTGAAGAAATGAGTTTGAAGAAACAAATGGAAAATAATTAAATTAAGTGCTTAAAAATAATATTTTTAAAATTAAAAGATAATAAAAACTAAAAATTTACATGAACACTGCAATTTTATCTACTGATTTTATGTATATTTTAATTTAATATTTTAGTTTAATATTTGAACCAATTATCCACAATAGTTTCCCTTGGCTTATTTGAAGAACAGTCCTATTCTGAGTAATCACTTCTATATCAAGCATTGAA
The DNA here is from genome assembly GCF_011064425.1 of Rattus rattus. Classification (NCBI taxonomy): domain Eukaryota; kingdom Metazoa; phylum Chordata; class Mammalia; order Rodentia; family Muridae; genus Rattus; species Rattus rattus. The sequence goes on along the minus strand of NC_046165.1, from coordinate 33,329,549 downwards.
GAATAAGGAAAACACAATACCCAGGCTAGATAAATGCAAAAACAGACTAGTACAGGGTACATTTGAGCCTCTCACTTTTTTCAAAAAAATAAACATTTAAGACCAGCAGGCTCAATAGACCTGGCCCTCTGACCTGGACCTCTGAAATCTCTCAGACACTGAGCTACCAACCAGGCAGCATACACAGGCTGATAGGAAGTCCAGACACATACAACAGAGGACTGCCTGGTCTGGCATCCATGAGAGAAGATACACCTAACTATGAAGAGACATGAAGCTCCAGGGATTAGGGATGCCTTGTAGGGTGGTGGTAGGGCTAGTGGGTTGGGATCATCACCTTGGAGACTGGGGGCAGAAAGTATGGGGAGTGGTGTATGAAGTCTGGACTGTAAAAATAGGATTAAAATAAATTTAAAAATTACCTAAACCAGATAAATTTTACTTAAAGTAAATAAATGTAATTGTTAGCACCTTTTACTCAAGGTTAACTGACTAACTCAGTACTATTCTTAACCATGTAGAGAGCAGAGAAGTAAAATTGCACTACATTTCTGTAATTTAATATTCTTTTATTACTGTCTTAAAATTTGTAATGTTCATTAACAGATAAAGGGAGATTATGCTATTATTAATATGGTTGTATGTCTCATTGAAAAGTATTTGCATATTTTTCTTCTAGTTTTAGTTAAGACATGACAAAAATGATATTTTATGTAGGCAAAAACCAAATGGTTGCATTATTAATGGTGTTTATTCTTTGAAGGCTAGTGCTTGTCAATGACATGTTTATGCAGCCCAAATGCTGACATTTATTTCCAAACTTATCTGAGCTTATTTGGTCTGTCAATGGTCTTTTCTATATCATCTTTATCCATTTACATCTTATTCACTGTACAAAGTTCACCTGACAATCCCATCAAATACATAAATACATGATTAACAAACATGCATAATCTGTACTCTTAAATGTATTGCAATTTGTTTAAAAATATTTAATATTTAAATATTTGATAAAATTCAGTAATTCCAGTGGAATTTTATACTGAATTATAATGAATGAAATTCATAATTTGTAATTAAATGTACTGAATTTTCACACAAGATGGAAAATATAAGAATGGAGACAATTTGGGCACAAATTAAACAGGTCATGTGGGCGGGCTGAATCTTCTAAACAGGATAAACTCTCACATCACAAGGAGCTCTCATTCACAGCAGGAAACACATCAATAACAAATTGCCATAGGTATATTTTGTTCACACTCACATTTTTGAATGTTTATGCAATTGATCCTCACACCATATTTTATAAAGGAAGTACACTGGAAGTTGAAAGTTTGTTTAGTTTGGGGGTGTGTGTGTTTGTTTTTCTATTACAAATCAACATTGGTTTTAAATTTACTCTTTCTGTTTTCCTTTTGCTTGTGTTCTTAAAATATATACTTAGCTTACAAATTATTAAAATCCTTCCTTTCTCCCAAGTAGTGCAAAGACATAAGAGTATTTCACTTAATATATCATATTACAAATATACAACAAATTTTACAAAACTTCTAATTATCTTATATATACTGCTTTGTAATAATTGCTTATTATTCTGATAGACTTTCAGAAATACACTGCAGTCAATATATCTAAAGTTATATGTCAATGTAGATATATTTTAGTACTAAGGAAGTTTTAATTCTTTCTAATTTTAAATCATGATGAGCAATTTTTAATAAATTACTGATATAAAAATTAGTTAGGATATATCCTACATTTCATTATGTCCAGTGAAATTATCAGCCACTACCCAAAGACTGTACATGGATTGACCCTGGACTCCAATTGCATAGGTAGCAATGAATAGCCTAGTAAGAGCACCAGTGGAAGGGGAAGCCCTTGGTCCTGTCAAGTCTGAACCCCCAGTGAATGTGATTGTTGGGGGGAGGGCAGTAATGCGGGGAGGATGGGGAGGGGAACACCAACAGAGAAGGGGAGGGGGAGAGGTTAGGGGATGTTGGCCTAGAAACCAGGCAAGGGAATAACAATCAAAATGTAAATAAGAAATACCCAAGTTAATAAGGATGAAAAAAATAAAAATAAAAAAGAGAGAACATGTAAAGAAGTCCCTGAAAGCATACACAATGGATGAAGAGCACCCCTTACACTGTGCTCCACTTACCACCCCACAACATTTCCTGCCTTTCTGAGACCCACAAACCATTCTGATAATAGGGACCCTAGAGGCAACTCTAGAAACTCAAACATCAGAGGCATCACACACCACAAAAAAACAGCAGAGAAATTCTACTAGACCCAAAAAATCTCTGGACACGAGAACTGCTAAACATTCAGACCATAAGATGAGAGGAAACAAAGTAAAAGAAAAGAATCCAAAAACAACCATCTAGCAATGGTAAACTCAGAAAACATATAATAACCTACGTACATAATAACCACAAAACTAGATGGCCAGTGTAACAGCACAATCAACAATAACCAGGGCAATATGGCACTGCCAGAGCCCAGCTATTCCACTATAGCAAGTCATGGATATTGTAATGTAGCTGAAGCACAAGAAAATGACCTTAAATCTGATCTTAAAAAGATGATAGAGGCCTTTAAGGAGGAAACAAATAAATTGCTTAAAGAAACACAAGAAAATACAATTAAAGAGATGAAGGAGACTAATAAAATTGTTCAAGACCTGAACATGGAAATAGAATAAAAAAAAAAAAAAAAAAAACAAGCCCAGAAAGTTCCTTACAGATGCAAGCAATCATCAACAGCAACAGAATAAAAGGGATGGAAGAGAGAATCCCAGGTACTGTAGATATCATAGAATAAACTGACACATAGGTCAAAAATACTAAATCTGAGAAGTCCCTGAAACAAAACAGAAAAAAATCTAGGACATATGAAAAGACCAAACCTAAGAATTATAAGGAAAAAAGTATATTGCCAGTTCAAAGGCCCAGAAAACACATTCAATAAAATCACAGAAGTAAAATATCTCAACATAAAGCAAGAGATGACAGAAACCATGTTTACTAGACACAAAATAGATTGGAACAGAATATGAAAATCAAAACACTAAAGAAAGAATATTAAAATATGCAAAGGAAGAAGGCAAAGTAACATTAAAAAAGAACTAACAACAACAAACAGACCCATCAAATTTTACCCTACTTCTTGACTGTGACTCAGATTCAGAAACACCAGGGAAAATGTCTCACCTAAGAGAACAGAGATGATAGCCAATACTACAGTATGCAGCAAACTTCAATTACAGTAGAAGGAGGGAAAGAAGACATTCAATGACAAAACCAAATTTACAAAATATCTATCTAGAAATCCAGGCCTACAGAGCTTATAAATGGTATGAGAAGGAAATGCCAAACTAAGGTGGTTAACTACAGCCATGAGTAAATAGGAACTAAATAATTTAACACCATCAAAACATAAGGGAGGGACGCACACACTACCATTATCACTACCACTACCAACATCAAAATAACAGGAACTAGCTATCATTGCTCATTAATATCCCTTAACATCACTAGACTCAATTCTCAAATAGAAGGATGTAGGCTAATAGAATGGATGCAGAAACAGGAGCTCTCCCTCTTCTGAATACAAGAAACATGCAACATCATCAAAACTAGATGTTACCGTGAACTAAATGCTTTGCAAATAATTTTCCTAGCAAATGGGCATAAGGAACAAGATGGAGTAGATTTTCTAATATCTAATAAATAGACTTTCAATGAAAAATAATCGAAAGAGATGGAGAAGAACATTTCATACTCATCTAAAGAAAAATCCAAGACAATGATGTGTCAGTATTGAAAATCTATGCCTCAAATACAAGGACAACCACATTTATAAAAAGAAACATTACTAAAGCTTAAAGAACACACTGAATCCCACACATTAATAATTGAATACATAATCATCCCACTCTCATCAATGGACAGGTCATTCTAACAGAAACTGAAGAAAGAATTATTGAATTAACAAACAGATATTATCAATCCAATAGACCTAAAACATATCTACAGAACATTTCACCCAAACACACAAGAAAGCATCTTATTTTCAGCACTTCATGAACTCTTCTTCAACACTGATCACATTCTTGGAGACAAAAGTCTCAACAGATACAAGAAAATTGAAATAGAACTTGTATCTTATTAGAAAATGATCGATTTAAAACTGGAATTCAACAACAGAAACAAAAGAAAATCCACAAATACATGGTAACTGAAAAATTCTGTACTTATTGACAATCATGTCATGGAAGAAATAAATTAAAGATTTTCTATATTTCAATAAATTAAATGCACAACACATCCACATTTAGGACATATGAAAAAGAAAATCCATAGCTCTAAGTGCCATTATAAAGAAATTAGTGAGATATCACATTAGTGACTTAACAGCACACCTCAACACACTAAAAGAAAAAGGAAAAAAAAGAAGAAGAAGCAAACACACTCAAGAGGAATAAAAAGCAGGAGACAATCAAACTTGGGGTTCATATCAATAAAATAGAAAATGACAACAATGCAAATAATCAATGAATCAAAGATTCTTTGAGAACATTAACAATATATAAACACTTGTAGCCAAACCAACTAAAAGGCAGTGAGAGGTTCTCTAAATTATCAAAATTAGAAACAAAAAGGGGACATAACAACAGACACTGAGGAAATCCAAAAATTTCTTAGAATTTACTTCAAAATCCTGTATTCCACAGAACTGAACAATACAAATGAAATTGATGCTTTTCCAGATATTTAAAACTTATCCAAATTCCATCAAATCCAGGCATATAATCTAAATAGGCCTATAACCCCTACAGAAATAGAAGCACTCATTAAAATTATTTCAACCACCAAACAAGCAAACAAAATAGCCCAAGGCCAGTTTGGTTTTATGGCATAATTCTACCAGACTTTTATTTGTATTTTTTTTTATTGATATAACTTTTTTTTATTAACTTGAGTATTTCTTATGTACATTTCTGAGTATTATTCCTTTCCCGTTTCCAGGCAAACATCCCTTCCCTCCCCCTTCCTTATATGGTGTTCCCTCCCCACCCTCCCCATTGCCGCCCTCCCCCCCGACAGTCTAGTTCACTGGGGGTTCAGTCTTAGCAGGACCCAGGGCTTCCCCTTCCACTGGTGCTCTTACTAGGATATTCATTGCTACCTATGAGGTCAGAGTCCAGGGTCAGTCCATGTATAGTCTTTAGGTAGTGGCTTAGTCCCTGGAAGCTCTGGTTGCTTGGCATTGTTGTACATATGGGGTCTCAAGCCCCTTCAAGCTCTTCCAGTTCATTCTCTGATTCCTTCAACGGGGTCCCGTTCTCAGTTCAGTGGTTTGCTGCTGTCATTCGCCTCTGTATTTGCTGTATTCTGGCTGTGTCTCTCAGGATCGATCTACATCCGGCTCCTGTCGGTCTGCACTTCTTTGCTTCATCCATCTGGTCTAATTGGGTGGCTCTATATGTATGGGCCACATGTGGGGCAGGCTCTGAATGGGTGTTCCTTCAGTCTCTGTTTTAATCTTTGCCTCTCTCTTCCCTGCCAAGGGTATTCTTGTTCCCCTTTTAAAGAAGGAGTGAAGCCTTCACATTTTGATCATCCGTCTTGAGTTTCATTTGTTCTAGGCAACTAGGGTAATTCAAGCATTTGGGCTAATAGCCACTTATCAGTGAGTGCATACCATGTATGTCTTTCTGTGATTGGGTTAGCTCACTCAGGATGATATTTTCCAGTTCCAACCATTTGCCTACGAATTTCATAAACTCGTTGTTTTTGATAGCTGAGTAATATTCCATTGTGTAGATGTACCACATTTTCTGTATCCATTCCTCTGTTGAAGGGCATCTGGGTTCTTTCCAGCTTCTGACTTTTAAATAAGAGCTAATAAGAATACTCCTCAAACTTTTCCACAAAATAGAAACAAAAGAAATATTGAAATATTCATTTTATGAGGCCACAATTACAGTGGCATTCAAAAGACCCAAAGATTCAACAAAGAAAAAGGATTTCAGATCAAATTCCCTCATGAATATTTATGCAAGGAGAGTCAATAAAATACTTAAGGATAGAAGAATGCTAGGGTGCTAAGGCAGGAGTGGGTGAACCAATGGGGGAGCACCCACATAGAGGCAGCAGGAGTGGGAGGGAATAGGAGGATTGTGGAGGGGAAAATGGGAAGTGGGATAACATTTGCAATATAAATAAATAAAATAACCAATAAAAATATTTTTAAAAAATACGTTCAGACTAAATCCAAGAACACAACCAAAACATCATCCACCATGATCAAGTAGGGTTCCTTTTAGAGATTAAGGGATAATGCAACATATGAAAATCCATTAATACAATCCACCATATACGCAAACTACTAGAAACATACCAAAACATATTATTACCTCTTAGATACTAAAAGAGCCTTTGACCAAATCCAACATACACACCAGGGAAATCCAATGAATCATTAGGTCTTACTTCAAAACTCTGTACTTCGAAACATTGAAAATTCTAACTGAAATGGATAATTTGACTGATATATACCATTAACCAAAGTTAAACCGACCAGATACAGAATCTAACTAGGCCTATAACACCTAAAGAATTAGAAGCACTCATTAAAATTGCTGTCTACCCCAACATTTGGAGAGTCAGTTAATTTTAGTGCAGAATTCTATCAGACTTTCAAAGCAGATCTAATACCAATACTCTTCAAATTATTCCACAAAACAGAAAGAAAAGAGTTGCCAAATTCATTTTATGAGACCTCAGTCACCCTGACACCTAAAACATAAAAGACTCAGCAAAGAAACAGAATTTTAGAACAATTTCTGTTATGAACTTTGATGATAAAAATAATTAATAAAATACTCACAAACTTAATCCAAGATTACACTTGTAATCCAAGATTACAATTGTCCATTTCCTCCAGATTTACCAGTTTTGTTGAGTATAGGCTTTTTTATCAGATGTGATAATTTGTTTTATTTCCTCAGTTTCTGTTGTTATGTCTGCTGTATAAGACAGGAATGGATATAGAAAATGTGGTACATTTACACAATGGAGTCCTCCTCAACTACTAATAACAGTGACATCATGAAATTCTTAAGTAAATGGATAGAACTAAAAAATATCCTGAGTGAGGTAACCCAGTCACAAAAGAACACATATGGTATGCCCCCACTGATAAGTGGGCATTAGTCCAAAGCTCAGAATACCCAAGATACAATTCACAGACCATGTGAAGATAAGAAAAAACAAGAATAAAATGTAAATGATTCAGTCCTTCTTAAAAGGGGGAACAAAATATTCAACAGAGGAAATGAAGAGATAAAGAGTGGAGCAGAGACTGAAGGAAAGGCCATCCAGAGACTGCCCCACATAGGGATACATCCCACATACAGCCACTAAACCATGTTACTATTGCTGTTGCCAAGAAGTGCTTGCTGACAAGAGTCTGATATGAATGTCTCATGAAAGGCTCTGCCAGAGCCTTACTGATATAGATAAGGATGCTTGCACCTAATCATTGGATTGAGCACTTAGACCCCAATGAAGAAGTTAAAGAAAAAACAGAAGGAGCTGAATGGATTTACAACCTGATAGGAAGAACAACAATATCAACCAATCTAACCCCCCCCCAAGGAATCCCAAGGATTAAACCACCAGAGTACACATGGAGGAACTCGTGGGATATGTAACAGAGGATGGCATTGTCTGGCATCAATAGGAGGAGAAGCCATTGGTCCTGTGAAGACTTGTTTCCCCAATGTAGGGGAATGCTAGGGTGTTCAGGTGGGAGTAGGTGGGTGGGAAATGGAGCATCTTCATAGCAACAGGGGGAGGGAGATAGGATAGTAAGGGAATGGTATTTGAAATATAAATAAATGAAATATCCAATAAAAAAGAAAAACAAAAGATAAAGAAAACCAAAAGAGACCAGGAGTCATAGATGCAAGCAAGTATCAAAACAGAAAAAAGATATAGAAGAGAGAATCTCAGAGGCAGAAGATACCATAGAATACATTAGTACACAGTCAAAGAAAATGCAAAATGCAAAAAGGTCCTAACCCAAAACTTCCAGGAAGTCCAGGACATAATGAGAAGACCAAAACTAAGGATAGTAGGGACAGAAGAGTGAAGATTTCCTACTTAAAAGCCAGTAAATATCTTCACAAAATTGTAAAAAAAAAAAAAAAAAAAGAAAAGAAAAAGTCTCTGACTTAAAGAAAGAGAGGCCCGGGCTGGGGATTTAGCTCAGTGGTAGAGCGCTTACCTTGAAGTGCAAGGCCCTGTTCGTCCCCAGCTCCAAAAAAAAAAAAAAAAAAAAAAGAACCAAAAAAAAAAAAAAAAAAAAAAAAGAAAGAGAGGCCCATGAACATACAAGAAGCCTACAAAACCCATAAGGGAAAAAGGTCAAGTAACATATAAAGGCAAACCTATCAGAATTATACCAGACTTCTCACCAGAGACCGTAAAAGACAGAATATCTTGGGTAGATGTCACATAGATCCAAAAAGAACCCAAATGCCTGCCCAGACTACTTATATACAGCAAACATCATCCACCATGATCAAGTAGGGTTCAATTATCATAGATTTAAAAACCAAGACATATCATGGCAAAACCAAATTTACACAATATCTTTACACAAATTCAGTCTTACAAAGGGTAATAAATGAAAAACTCCAATAAAAGGAGAGAAACTACACCCTAGAAAAAGCAAGAAAATACTCTTCTTTCATTAAACCTAAATGAAGATAGCCATACAGTCATATTTCCACCTCTAACAACAAAAATAACAGGAAGCAACAATCACTTTTACTTAACATCTCTTAACATCTCTTAAATATAATGAAAGTTTAGATAGCTCCCATTGGATATGAACTAACTATAGGGATTGATCCACCATAATGGTACCTTTTTTATTAATTTATTGAAAAATATTCATATAGTATTTCATGACTACTATACTAGTGGAATTCTGTACCAATGGTATGGAAGAGTTGTATCTTTTCTACTTTCTTATGCACACTTAGAATTTTTGTCAGTGTTTCATTAATGTTATGTATTACTCATGTTGCTCTGTGAATGGTGATATTTAGCATTTTTGTTGACATATATGCTGGTCATTTTTATAAAATCTTTGAGAAATTTCTATTTTACTTGGTTTTATATCAGGTGCTATAAGATACATACATTTTGGTGTTTGGCACTTGAGCTTCTCTTCAGAGAGATATAGGACAAAAGAAAGTTTGTACTACTCAGAAGTTTATTTAATAATTGGTTTTCTTTGGGTTTTTTGTTTTGTTTTGTTTTGTTTTTACTCAAGACGAGACATTTTGTTTGATTCCCTCCAAATTGCCTATTTTGTTATTACTTATTTTATTTGGAGAACATATTAAAAACAAACACCTTTATCACTTCAATTCCTAAAGCACCCCCCACTGTGTTCCCCCTCATAACACTATGGTTAAAATATTATCATCTGTGTTTATGCTTTTAAATTATGGAATATCTTGGTCTAGTTTGCTCTCTACAGTAGATGCCTGCTTTTCCCCATACAATTATTTGTGATACCGATGATCTTAGCCCATTGGTAAAAATCAATGGAAAGGCAATGACTGAAGTGGCCTCTATGTTCTCTGTTATTTCTTCTGTGTCTTTTTAAGAAATCATTACCATACTATTTTTCACACTGCCATTTGGACTTGGGGTTCTCTAATACTTCTATATAATTTTTCTCACTGAGTGTAAAATGTACTGATTCAGGATTTAATTTATGCATCTGAAATCATAGGTTTTTCACAATTTTATTTATTTTCTTTATATTCCACAATGTTTACTTCTTACATTGAGGCCAATATCTTGTATATTACTGTGCTATGAAAAAATGTCAGGTAATAGTCAGGTCTGCAGCATGTGGCTGATAAAACTTGGCCTGTTATTTTTTGCTTCACACCTCTTGTCCTTCAGACTTCATTCAACTACTTGAATATGTATAGCTTCTTCTTACTTACAGAATTCGGTTATTTCTGATTTTTGTTGTAAAATTGAATAATGTTATAAGACATAAGCTGAAACTTTACTGTATTTTTTGAAAATGCACAGAGAGGTTAATTATACTATCACTCTCTTGGCACGTAATTTTACACCCAAAGTTCACAGTAACTTATGTATATTCAGCGACTCGTAATTTAGTTTTGTTTAGATTAGAAAGGTAAAACTTCTGTTCGCTGTCCCAAACACATTTAAGAGGCCTGTATTTTTCCGACAGTATCATTTTACCCTTCATACTTATTTTCAATGGATTCTGTCTTTACTTCAAAATCTTCATTGCTGATAAGTTCTGTCCTAGCAAATATTTGACATATTTCTTATGTCCAAAGATACAACGATCTTGCTTTACATATTTTTTGAATTGAAAACATAACCAAGAGATTTCATGGTTTATTATAAGGAATTGCTATTAATAATAGAAATATTTCTTTATTTGACACGATATTAATATAGCTGGGATAGCTAAATATGCCCATGTGTTCATATTACATATAAGGCAAATTTTAAGAACCCAGTGCTTTGATTTTGTGATTATAATTCAATTATATCATTTCCCCTTTCTTTCCCTCCCTGTAAACCTTCAAATATAAGCCTTCTTTTTCTTTTTAGGGATTTTTTTCAAAGAAATTGTAGGAGGTATCAACAGTATAGAAAGAACTGCATACAACTGAAGAAACTTAAGAGCCAGAGAAATAGTCCTCCCCAGGGACGTACACACCAACTTATTATATCCAGACTCTCAGCCACCCTGAACAATACACACATACAACTTTCAAAAGTTGCATAAAATAACTGAGAATATTAATCAGAGTTTTACAAGTATTATATAAAAAATTTTGGACTGATAAATATATTTGATAAACATTTTTTTAATATCTCAGATGGTCCTTCCACCAAATAAGCTTCACAAAACAAAATGCTTCATTAAAAAGAATATAACAGAAAAATTTCTATCAGAATGTAAACTAATATAATCATTCGGGACCCACTTTATTAAGATGGAGATTCTATGCAAATACTTACAAGAATAGACTCTGTTTTCAGTCGTAATAATGAATACTTGAAGAAATGACAAGGTAGACAGCTTGTCATAGGAGTAGCTGCTCCAGTCTGTACAAGAGACATGGAAAAGAATGAGCGGTCTGTCTGTTTCCTTCCTGCTCTGAGAGGAATGACTGCTGCAGAGATCATGGCCTAAGGCGTGTCTATATGTATGCCAATTAATTGGAAAGTGAATATGTGAATTTTCCTAAGTTAACAAAGAATTCCAGATGAGAATATTGTCATTGAACCTGCACACTTGCTCTAGAAGCTACCCTACTGATCATTTGGTTTAATTGATTCTATTCATAAAAATTCTCCTTTGATAGAATCTGAATAATAATTTGACTAACAAATTTATATGTATTAGTTTATAATTAAATCCCTACTTTGGGTTGGTTTTGTTCATTAAACCAAATTTATGGTAGAGGAAGAAAAAAGTTACTGATCAACATGGTATTTCCATAGCGTAGATACAAACACATTCAAGAGTTTACAGAAGCACGAGTAATTTGTTGAACATGAACTTGTTACAGTGCTGTTGACTATGATATTTCAGTAGTCCTTAAGATTTCCGTAGTGCTTCTATTTGCTTGTGATTACATGTTTGCTGTGTATTTGATGTTAGTGAGTTAGAACTCATCACTCACATTAGCAAATGGTAGGTTCAAAGTAACTTTTCCTGGGCAACCTTTTGGTTTAAATGGGCACATTAAAGACAGCCACATAAATGAGATGAACAATTGAGATATATGTAAATGGAAGAAACAACAAATAGAGGATACACTCTGATATAAAACATCTATACTTTTTTAAAATTTGCACAAAATTTATTTAACTATTATTGTATGAGAATACTAATGTCCTTAACTTCTTTAGTGTCTGTGTGTGTATATATATATATATATATGTATGTATGTGTGTGTGTGTGTGTGTGTGTGTGTGTGTGTGTGTGTGTGTGTCTGCTGAATGGGAGTAGTACTCAGGCTCCCAAGCATACTAGGACATTTCTTTACCTCAGACGTTTTTACCCAGATCACAGATATCCCTCAACCTTTATATAAATACGGTTTATTAAATAAGTAAGAATATTTCCAGAATAAATGATGATGGCTTTCGGGGCTTTAATCGCCTTGATTGTCTTCCTCCACAAATGTACTTGGTTATCTCATTTGATTGCATTAATTTTGTGTTATTTAATTTAAAAGCAAATTTTCCCTCTTCTGTCTAGATTGATGTTTTGCAACCAAAATTCTATTAATACACTCACCTTGAAAGGGGCAGAAAACAAAGAACATCTTCCCTTAGGATGGGTACACATTCATCAATTTAGATGGCAATTTCATTGGAAATCAATAAGCAGAGAACACAGGAATTTCAAAGCCTGTCAGCCAAATGGCTGGGATGCTAGGGAACTTAGAAAAATCACATAGTATGTGATTGCTGGCTTGAGTAAGTGAACTATATTATGATCAATGCCAAATATAGCTTACATATGACATTATCTAACATTTTTTCTGTTTTGTTTTGCCATTTTCTGGTACATCTCTAAAATTTTCCATCAAGTAATATGATGTCAATGTCTACAGAAACAAAAATTGCATTATAAGGTCCTCTTGTATAAAAACTCCAGTGCACATTTTAAAAAGTTTTAATATATCCATCAAAGGTTTAATGATATTAAGCAATAAGAAGACAGGTGGTAATAAAATAATGGCCACAGACTCATCCATTTTGTGCTTAAGATAGTATTAGAAATGAATTTAAATCTATATTCTAAAAAGTATAGATTACTCTTTTATGTGTTCATAGTAAGTGATCATTTTGAATTAGTAAAAATATTATCTAGGTCAATGTAACTTCTTACTTAAGGAAGCACAGGGGAATATGCCTCACTTAAATGACATGAGATTGTGTGTGTGAAAATATTCATCAAATTTTATTTAATACAATCAATGAATATAGTTTTATAAAATTACTTCTCTTCTTTGGTGATAGCAATATAATTACATGAAAAAATTAATGTAACTGTTACGTGGTTACATCATATAATTTCTTCTTTCATCTTTGTGTCTTCAAACCATTTTATGCACCTTGATTGATCTCTTTCAAATTCTTGGGCTCTTTTATTCACATATGTATGAATACACACCTGTATTCTTAAATATAGCTTTCTCTGTCTTTGTAGTGTCACTTATATGCACATTTTCTATTATTATATTTACAATTGTATTTTTCTACTATATCTGAAGAATACTTTAGCGGTTTTAGTATTGATGGGTTTTTATAATATTTAAATTTTATACATCCACAAAGGTCCCTGTCGAAAGATAAATAGTAACAATATATCTCTTATATAGAAGTACTAACATGAGAATGATTTTTTTTAAACTTTAAGTCCCTGACTGGGGAGAATATTTTCTAAGTTAGTAGAAACTAAAGATGCAGAAATTTGTAATTTTAAACATCCAGTATTTCTTTGGCAATGCTTTATGCAAATAAAATAATATAGAAATATTTTGTTATGAAATATGCTTATAAAAACATTTAATTATTTTTAGATATCCCCTAAGAATCCAGTGGGTTCTTTATATACTTCATGTTAATTGACATCTTTGAATTTCAAAGAAAACTGAGAAATGTAAATTGGGGAACAAGAATGGCCAAAATATAGATTAGATTTTTGTTGCTTCTCCTCAAATTTGTAATTTCCCATGGTGAGAGTAGAGAGGAAGTGAGCATATTTATCTCTAGAACTCAAGAGATCACATGGATGCTTGAATACCACATATGCGACTCATGCTTGAAGGGTACAGAAGATTGCATCCGGTTCCTTAAACCTGAAACAGGGCAAGAAAAAGATGGTAGGAACCACAGCAGTCAAGGATACAGGAACATGGCCCTCAGAATCAACTGAGCAGTGCTCATAGGAGCTCACAGAAACTGAAGAAGAAATTGTTAGCTGCATGGGTGTGAGATAGGCCCTCTTCATATGCACTCAGGTTGTTTACCACAGAGTGTTTAAGGGACTCTAACAAAAGGAGTGTGGAGGAGACATCTCTGACTCTATTCCTGCTGCTTTACCTAGTCCAGCTTTGATGTGATGGTTTGTGCATAGTCTTAGTGCATCTTTCTGACGGGAAACAGAGGACTTGTGAATCTGGGAGAGACAGGAAATGGAGCTGAAGTTAGGAGGAATGGAGGAAGGGAAAGCTGTTTTTGGAATATATTGTATGACAGAAGAATAAATTAAAAAAATAAACGGAAGTTATCAATAGTTGTGAGCTGCTACGTGGGTATTAGGACTCAAACCTGTGTCATCTTGAAGAGAAGCAAGTATTATTGACCACTGAGCCATTTCAGCAGCCAAAGTGACCTGATTTTAATAAGAGTGTAGATGAATTAACATACTAAATTACATCAATATTATTTTATTTAAAACAGTTATGGGAATCTTTAGTAGTTATAATCTCTGAAGTCTGTGGTCGTACAGGTAGATATACCACGGAGTTTCATGTGCTGTGAACAAAAGTGGCAAAAATTTGAGACCATGAGGCATAGTCAAGTTCAAAGCTTGCTATGTAATAGTAAGATTTAAATGACAATTATAGAATATTTCTTGAGTGAGGTAGGAGGAGGTGGATGGGTGGGAGAGCACCCTGTTAGAGGCAAAAGGGGGAGGGGGCTGGATAGAGTGGTTGAAAAGAGGAGACCAGGAAGGAGGACAACATTTGAAATGTAAATATTTAATTAATACATAAAAGACTTCTTGAGCTTTCTTCACAAATCGTTGAAAATATAAGATTTAACTGGGTATGACAGGTCTTTCTTATGCTTAGGGTGTGCATACACATATTGTAAATGAGAAATGAAAGTTTTTCCTGTGAAGACATATCCCTCTTTCTGATTTTTACAAATAATTTATCATATCATTGAGGCTCCAGCTTATTTTGTAAACAGATAATAACAATACTGAACTGATTGATTTTACTGCTGTGTTCTGAGAAAATTGCAACTGTTTTAGAGAAGGCTAAAAGAGGTGACAAAGACCTAGAAAATCACAAGCCGTACTTTTACAGTAAAACTGATATCTACCTAGGGAACATTCAAACACAAGTTCAATAAATGCACAAATAAATGATAACATGCTAAATTGAAATCATGACTAATATTATTTATATAACCAAGATTATAACATCAGCAAAAAAAGTCATCAAAATGATTATGTAGAACAGAATTATGCATGCTCATCTAATAGTGTGTCGAGCATATACCCTAATTTTAATATTATTTAGGCAACAGTTCATAGCTCTCTTGTGTTAAATTGTCAATATCAATTTAGATTATTCATTAAATAATCTCTTCAAAGAAAAAAATCATTTTAAAATTGTCATATCATTTGTTTTCAAGTAAGTATTAATCTCAATGACTGAAGCAAAACTATATGCCTATTTTTCTGATAGAATCTACATTAAAACTATGATCAACATATAAATGAAGTGCAAGTAATTGAAGCTATTGGCTTATATCATTAAATCTTGTTGAGTTTTCAATCTGAACATGTCATTGATTTATATCCCAGAGTTTTGCTTCATTTCTTCCACAACCTGTGTGAATACCCGGTCTCTCCATAACTATGTACAACATTCAGTGCACGATCTCTAGTTAGGAAACATGAGCAGAGGTGAGGAGTGTGCAGGCTTCAAGGGTTGGTAGACAGCTCCCCTTCAGATGTAGCTCTCTAGCTCTGAATTTAACAGTTCAGGCTCCTACTAAACTGTGCAGGTTGCTCCCCCAACAGTACTGCTACATAAATGGTACTATCTAGTAAGAGTGCCAGTGGAAGGGAAAGCCCTTGGTCCTGCCAAGACTGAACCCCCAGTGAACGTGATTGTTGGGGGGAGGGAAGTAAGTGGGGGAGGATGGGGAGGGGAACACCCATAATGAAGGGGAGGGGGGAGTGGTTAGGGGGATGTTGGCCCAGAAACCAGGAAGGGGAATGACAATCGAAATGTAAATAAGAAATACTCAAGTTAGTAAAGATGCAAAAAAATAAAAAAAATTAAAAAAAAATAAATGGTACTATCTAAAGCAATGAGAATTATTATTTCTTGTTTCAATCCTTTCACCAAAAATTCTGTGATGACCACAAGAAGTACATCTTTGAATATATGCAGAATTGCAAAACTGGCTTTTTTATTTCTGATTTGGATCCAAGTGTTTATAACACTTTCTGAGTGGACTCATCACTTCCCCTACCCTATGTCTAGCACAAGGGGTTTCATGAATAATTTCTACTTAATGTCTTGCAAATAATATATAAGCAATTAATACTTATTAATGTCAAAATGACAAAAATACATGGGTAAAGGGGAATTGATCTATATTTACTTAAATAGAGAAACTATAATAAGGAAAAAAAGGAAGAAAGAACAATTTAAATAGAGGGAAAAAGCATATCCACAATAAAATACATAAAGCAACTAATAGAACCAACTTCAAGGAATTTTACTTGCATGGGGAATGGTGATCAGAGTTAGAGGTAGGTAAGAGCTTGAAAGCCTTCTGAGACATTTGTAAAATGATTCTCTGTCAAAATTTACTTATGATTAAATATAAAGTTATCATGAATCTAAATCTGTATCGAGATCTAAAACCTCTTTTTTGTCTTGTGTAATTGGGAATGATTAAGACATGTTATAGATGAAGAAAGATGTGAGTGGAAATGTGAGTGGTCCTTCCCAAGGAAGAGCTCAACAATTGGTTGGTTAGTGCCAAAGGGTCATCCCTGAAACACACACACACACACACACACACACACGCACACACACACACACACACACTCACACACACATACACGTAGCATTTTATGAACTGCGCATGTTATATTTAGAAATATAAATGTATAAACATATATGTTTACAATGATAAATAGTTGGGAAAATGGCATGTATTTGAAGAAGAGTGAAGAAAGCAACATGTGTTGGTTTGGTTAGGAAACAGAAGGGAGAAATGAAGTAGTTAAATTATAATCTTAAAAATGAAAATGTTTTCAAAATAAAAATGAGCTATTTGATATTTAGTCCTAATTCACTTTTCACTAAAATATTTGAGAATGAAATAAAAAAATTAACATCATAACATTTCAAAGAAAAACATTCACATAGCTTATAGTCTTTTTTTTTTCCGGAGCTGAGGACCAAACCCAGGGCCTTGCGCTTGCTAGGCAAGCGCTCTACCACTGAGCTAAATCCCCAACCCCTACTTATAGTCTTACTAGTTGTTACATGCTTCTTAGAAAGCCATGCTTAAAAGCAGCATTTTTGAAATTACCTATTAGCATTGAATATGGCATAGATATATACGTCTTGTTTCTGTGCATATATACATTTATGAGTTTATGACAAAATAATATGGACTTAAAACCAACTAAAAAATGTAGCAGAAAAGAACCTTTCGGAGATATGTTGATAGCATGTCCATTAATGTATTAAAAGGGATAGCTTTATTGTTGCATAGTAGCATGAAAATTATTTAGGGCATAATGACCAGGCTTAATTTGTAAATGGTTGGATGGAAAATGTACCTGAACCCATTGTGTTTGCCTGGTTCTACCTGTTTCCAATCACACCGAACAGGAGGTAGAAGTAAGAGAATTATAAGCTCGAGATGAACAGAGTACATTGAGAGTTCTAGTCTATCTAAGGTAAAGTACTGGATTTTTATCCCCTGAAATAAAAATCATAAAAACATATTTTTTATTTAAATTTTTAGATTTCAAATACTACTAGATTGTCTAGAAAAGAGGTACACATCTTCTGTAAGAAATCAGGAAACTATAGAATAAGTTCATCATACAAATCGGAAATCCTGCAAGTATTTTAATGCAATGTATAATGCAGGAAATGGGCATTTTTCTTGCCTTTGCGCAGAAGCCAAAAAGGAAGTAAATTTGAATAAGCAATATAAAAATGTATTGAAATTATATGTATTCACATGAAAATGAATGAAGCAGATGCAAAATATCCAACTTCATTCTTTCCAAACTGTGAAATACAACATTGATTTCTAAAGGATCCTCTCATATTTAAAATTAAGGATAGGACATTCAGCTTTGTATTCCTGATTTTTTTTTCAAATTTTAACAGAAAGATTGATTTAGTTGAATAATGAAAATTGTAGTTCAAAATTTCTTGTTCATTTATAACTTACATGTGCTAAGTTTACTACATGTGCTAAGTTTCCGTGGTATGGAGGATAAGGTGGAAGAATATATTCCTTCCCCGGATGAAAGTTGTTTCTGTAAAAAAAAAAAAAAGTTTTCAGGCAATGTCCTTATTTTTTTATCTCCATCACCAAAGTATTTATATTAATTATATTAATTATGTAAGTTAACTGGCCATTTGGACTAGAACAGTAAATGAATAAACCAAGTGAAGTTCTACAATTTAGAAATGTATCCCATTTGTAGTGCTTGTGTTTTTATTTTTAACTGAAATCTTAACTTAGGTTTCTAGATCTTTAATCATGCACAATGTAAGTAGGCTGAAAAGGTGAAGAGGGAAATTAAAAAGAAAAGGAATGGTGTGGAGAGAAAGAGAGAAAATCACTTTTAGAAATAGAAAAGTAAGAAATAAGTCAGTGGGATCTAGCAGTCTGCATCATCTGCCTGGCGTTAGAACCTGGGAGGCCAGTATAGTCTATTTCAGTAACAAAATAAGATTTGTTTGAACAGTCTGTTGAGATGCAAATAAAAACATACTTTTGAATGTAAGTAAAATATGAGGAGAAGAGAGGCAAGGTCACCTGAGAATGAGTCCTCATTTGGAAATGAGAGAGCCATATTTTATGGTTGAAGGAATAGTATAATAACAGTGCATCTGTAATCATTCTGTTATTATTAAGAGAATAACAAATTATAAGCACTCATGGAGACAACTGTAATCATATGTAAGATGGAAAATTAATCAAGATTCTGTTGCAACGTTAAGACTGTCGAGGGCAAGTGGAACTTACTCATTAAAGAGCACACACATCTGTCCTGGGTTGGCAAGGAAGAGCTGTAGTTCCTCGAAACAAGACATCTTTTGCAGAGCAGACTGGGCAAGAGGAGAAATTGTAACCACTGTGTAAGACAGAAGGAACACGGCCTTCCCATCATCTCCTGAAATGGTGACTGCTTTGTTACCTAACACAGAGATTTATCTTTTTCTTATCCCTGCCTCAGTCTCAACTTTGAAGGTTCTCTCTCTCTCTCTCTCTCTCTCTCTCTCTCTCTCTCTCTCTCTCTCTCTCTCTCTCTCTCCTTAATTTTGGAATCAACATGCAGTGACATCAGTCTATTTCCTGTATTAGGTACAATAATCTGAATGATTGTAAACATTTATCATTTTGTCATTTCTGAGGAAATCAATTGAAAATTAGTAGCCAGTTAACTGATAGCAGTACATTTTGTGTATTTCTGTCTTATAACCCTTTCAAATTAGTATGCATAAGTAAAGGTTCCAGGTTCCTTGAATTTTATTATCACCTTTTTTAATAATAAAAGTCTGTACCATCTACCTATATCATCTATCATCTATCAATATCATCTCTATATAATCCTGTATCTATCATCTATGTATCTATGATTTGTGTATTAATAATCGAAAATTTATTCACTTCGTTTGTAGTCTTATGTGATATTTTGTGTGTATGTGGTATTTATGTATACATACAAATAATTTTACGTGTGTCAATTCATTTACGTGTGTGTCAGTGAATGTAGGCATGCATATAGAGGCCTGAGAGGAGAGTAAGTTCCAGAATCATTCTCAATCATTCTTCCATGCCATTTACTAAAGTGGATCTCCTGAAAAGTCAGAACTCTTTTGGAAACGACTGGTTTGCTTCCCAGTTTGCTGTGTCTCTTCCTCATTCCACATCTGAGGCTGGAATTACAGAAAATTACGGCTCCCAAATCCTCCATTTCACCTGCGACCTCAGGATCCCAAAATGCTTATTCTGATGAGCCACTCGTCAAGGAACTGTTTTATTCACATGTGGTTCGTTTATAAGACATATTGAAATATTAGGAAAATTTTGTAATGTAGTTATTACTTGATTAATTTTAAATTTTACGTTGAATTATTGAATTGTACAATTCAGTAAAATATCAAACTCTGATAATGTTTAAATAAAGGGTATTTTAACGTATTATTTTATATTCATACATTTGAATCTCACAATTTGCTAAATGTACTTTTTTGGATCCTCTTTTTGACATTTATTTATCCAATGAAGCTAAACAAGACTGAAATTGAAAAACTATATATATGTATATATATATACATATTATCATGTCAACTAACACTTTTCCATGCATATAAAGAGTCTGTATTATGTTTGAAACGTCCACAGATTATAAAGCATGCTTGTTATGGATAATGAAGATAAATAAACAAAAAGAAACATTATGAATCAAAAACTTCAATAATTAAAGAACAGAACATAAGTTAATCATCGGGGCATAAAATGACATTAACATATCGCAAAGTTATGCATGTACTTTATAATATTTTCTAATACCTCATTATTCCATTAATTTTAAGTAAACAAGAGTATGGGTAAGCACTTGTGAAAGCATCCGTAAGTCTGTATTACTCCCATTTTGAGTAGAAGTCAAAACAGTAAAAGTATTAATGGACAAAGACAGGTTTTGATATAGCAATCTATTTTCTAGATGAAAAGTATAAAGTGCAGCTGTATATTTGACAAGAGTATATATCAACATCTTTCCTCAAATGCGGATTGAAGCCTGAGTTGTTACTTGAAGGCCTGATTACAGTGCAAGAGAAACTCAATAAAAATTGTTACATTCTACTTGTTATAGGCACTTTTCTCTAACAAGAATTGATTTTGATATATTGGTAAAAATTGCAGTTTGTAGGTAAGAAATTGTTGCCAGATCTATCCTACACAAATTGCTACTTAGTTTTAAGTGAATATATTTGATATAATTTACCAAAATGACTTAATATATTAATAAAATTGGTAGAATGAGGGATTTCTGGTCAGTGTTAAACTTGACACAGTAAAGATAATTTCAAATATGGCAATTATATTTTTCTTTTTTCTAAGACAAAGAATTTAGCATACATTTTACATTTATTTGATAAAACACTAGAGAATCTGCTTATGAGAGAAAATGTGGTAATTTTTATTTGAGGCTCTAATTTTATTCAACATGATGATCTCTAGCCCTGACTATTTTCATGTAAACAACATATCTGATTTCTCTTTATATTTCTCTTAATGTCCATTGTATAGGTATGACGTTATCCCTTTATCTGACCATCTGCTGATGAGCATGTAGATGTACTCTGTAACTTCACTATTTTGAAAAATGCTGCCATAAGCATCTTTGTGTCCACATCTCAACATTATGCTTCGTCCAATTTGTTTGTGCATATTCACACAAGCTATATATATCTAGGATTTTTGAGAAGCTTCCTTATCGTTTTAAACACTGTGGGAACAAATAGACACACCTACCAGCAGAGACTCAGGGTTCTCTTTTTCCTTCATCCTTGCTAGTACCTGATGTTATTTCTTAAAAAAACAATTGGCTTTCTGACTTAGGTAATATGAGATTACAAGGTAGATTTACATTTGCTTTTCCTTGATGGCTAAGAATAGTGAAGATTTTTTTCACTTGTTTTCTAACTTCAACTTTCAAGGATCATTTGGTCAGGTGGTGAGATACAAATCACTCATCTATAAACTACAACTTCGAGTTTGAAGAGGAGGATATAAGGAGTTCAAGGCCAGGTGCAGGTGCAGCTACACTGTGAGTTCAAAGCCATCCTCGAGTCTCAGAGAATCAGAACTTGCATCATCTATTTTCTACCTTATTTATCATCTTCCTTGCTTTGTGGCATATTTTAGTTACTTACATATTCTAGATTTGAAATATCATTATCTTGTAAACAGGACAAATATATCTATTCAAAGAGTTGTTTCTTAACACAATGATTATTTCCTTACTTGTGCAAGATTGGATTGTATTTTTAATTTCCCGAAATGAAAAATTTCAATTCCTGATGTTATTTCCTGATGGTTATAAATCTTTCCAGTAAGTCCTCATTTATGACTTTACCTGGAAATGCTAACTCTGATCCTTTCTCTAAAAATTTTAGTGGTCAGGTTTCGCATAAAGATTTGTAGCATTTGGAATTTGCTTTTTTTTAAGGTTAAAAAGCAGAAATCTAGTCCTATTCTTCTAATGCTGATACAGAGTCCATCTAGCAAAATCCATTGAGAATGTAATCCTTTCTTAAATATAATTTATGGCATCTCTCCTTGTAGACAAGTGACTGCTGTTCTACAAGTTTTCTTCTGAGTCTCTATTCAACTCCATTAAGCTTGATGTCGGTTTTGCACTCTCTTATTGTTATCATGGCTCTTTAACAACACTTAGAATCACGTGATAATCTCCTATTATTGTTCTCTATGCTCAAAATTATTGTGCCAACATGGTCTTTAATTTTACCACATGAAATTTAGGAATTTAGAAGTATTTCCATGAAGAAGATTGTGAGTTTTTATTTCTCTTTTTTTCTTTTGTTTTTATTTGAAAATAAAATTAAATCAGGTTCCCCCTTGCCTTTCTTCCTCCAGCTTCTACCAGCTTCTCTACCTCAAACTTCTCCAATGCTCTGCTCACCCTGAAGTGAGTTGACTCCTTTACTTTAATCATTGTTGCGTTGACTTGTACATCTGTGCATGCCAACCATAAAGACAGCCTGCAGGCTCTGCTTTTGTTTTTAGCATGTACATTGTACCTCCTTTCAGGACAGGCTGAGCACTGTACTTGACAAACATTAAGAGGGATCATCCCTGGGAGAAATTAATTCTCTACCCAGTAACCATTAATTGTTTGTAGTAGAGAAACCCTGTGAAATTATCTCACTTCTATCATCATGTGTCCTTTGATGATGTCCTAGTTACAATGCTCTTTATCTACATATTTCTAGGAGGATGGTTTCACAACTGACTTCACATGACCACTGATGAAGACCTTGCTGATCTCCTTTATCCAACTATTTCTGAGATAGATGTTTCACAGCTGGTATTCTGCCTCTTACAAATGTTCTATTCCCTATTCTGAGATGTTCGCTGAGCCATGATGCAGGAGGCAGCTTGAGGATGTATTTGTCTGCTTGTCTTTGGTGACTTAATACTGCTCATTATAGAGCAGTTTGAAAAAAAAAACATTCTTTGTAGAATCATTTCTAGAATAATTAATTTTTATTTTTGTTTTTTTCTCATCACCTCATGGATCCTTCTCCAAAACTGACCATATCCATTTTAAACAGTAAAATTTTAATTATTACTTTCTTATACATTAAACATTGGTATATAAGCAAATAGGAAAGCTACTGGGGTTGGTTTTTATTTTTTTATTTTTCTGTTTCCCTGTTATTCCTTCTCTGCTACATTTCTCCAAGTATATTTCAGTTCTCACGGGCTTCAGGTGGAATCCACAGATCCCGTTAAGGATTATACCAGACACAGACACAAATAGGTATGTTTGATAGCTTCCTTTCTATTTATACAGATCTTGATTCTTTTTCGTATTTTATTGACCTGGTAAGAGTTTAAGAATTGCAAAGGAAAAGAGTGGAGAGACTGGGTAGCTTTCTTTCATTCCTGGCCTTACAGGAAGTGTCTGGTCTGTTAGAGCATGCAGACTTCTCAGACAAGTTACCAGCTGAGAACAAACTGGGCATTCTATCGCACTGTTTCAGCGCTTATGTTGTAAACAAGAGTTATTTCCTTTTTCTCCTCAAGTCTGTCTAGAGTTACATTTATCAAGCTGTGGGCACTCTTCGGAGATTGTAAAAATAGGCTTAACAGTACTACTGAAGCAGTATCTGGAGTTTTGTGCAAAATAAAAGTTGTGATACGCTTTGCTGGAGAATGTCCTTTTTTGCTTGCTTGCTTTTGCTTTTATTGGTTATTTTATTATTTAGATTTCAAATGTTATCCCCATCCCTGGTTTCCCCTCCTCAAAACCCCTATTGCAACCCCTCCCCCTTGCTTATATGAAGGAGCTTATACACCCACTCACCCACAGACAGATACATACCTCTCAAGTGCTTGGAAATCTAGGATCACTCAGAAAGCCTGAAGAGAGAGAGAAGTATGAAAATGTAAAAAGACACTCACAGGTTATAGAAAACAGTAAATTTCTGAACAGTAATATTTCTCAATGCAAATGTAGAAATATGAAGAAAATAAAGAATTGATTGAAGGGTTTGAGTTTATAATAATGAATGATCTTGAATTAGTAAATATTGAAAACTTTTAAAATATGTATTTAATCGAGTTTTTTAAATATTTTCTTTACATACATTTCAAATGTTATCCCCAGTTTTGCGCTATCACCTCCGGAAACCCCCTTCCCATCCCGGACCTCCCCCTGCTCCGAGAAGGTGCTGCCCCACCCACCCACAAACTCCCTCCCCCCTCTCTGCAGGGGCATTCCCTAACACTGGGGAATCAAGCCTTTAAAGGACCAACGGCCTCTCCTCCCATTAATGACAAACAAGGTTATCCTCTGATACATAAGCAGCTGGCCCCATGGGTCACTCTATATGTGTACTCTTTGGTTGCTGGTTTAGTCCCTGGGAGTTCTGGGGTGTCTGGTTGGTTGATATTGTTCTTCTCATGATGTTGCAGTCCTCTCTCTAACTCTTACACTGGGGACCCGTTTCTTACTCCAATGGTTTACTGTGAGCATCACCTCTGTATTTCTCAAGCTCTGGCAGAACCTCTCAAGAGATAGCAATATCGGGATCCTGTCAGCATGCATTTCTTGGCATCTGCAATACTGCAATAGTGTCTGGGTTTGGTGGCTGCATGTGGGATGAATACCCAGGTATGGCAGTCTCTGGATGGGCTTTCCTTCAGTCTCTGCTCCATACTTTGTCTTTGTCTCTATATTTCCTCCAGTGAGTATTTCCACCCCTTCTAAGGTGGACTGAAGCATCCACACTTTGTGCTTCCTTCTTCTTGAACTTGATGTGGTTTGTGAATTGTATCGTGGTTATCCCTAGCTTTTGGGCTAATATTCACTTATCAGTGAGTGCACACCATGTGTGTTCTTTTGTGATTGGGTTATCTCACTCAGGATGATATTTTCTAGTTCTATTCATTTGCCTAGAAATTTCATGAAGTCATTGTTTTTAATAGCTTAGTAGTGCTCCATTGTGTAAATGTACTACATTGTTCTGTATCCATTCCTCTGTTGAAGGACATCTGGGTTCTTTCCAGCTTCTGACTATTTATTATAAATGAGACTGCAATGAACAGAGAGGAGCATGTGTCAGACAGAGTTAATAGTAATAAAGTTAAAAAAATCAGTGAGAGAACAAGAATCAATGTCAAAGGAAATAAAAACGATTGGTTAAAATGATACTATAATATTAAACATGTTTTTAAAATCTAATGGACTTTGTATTTGCACTAATTTATACATCTTCACTGTTGACTCAATTCAATGCCAGATTTGCTCATGTCACACTCCTTGGTATAGAAAGATACATATTTAATTATTTGTGTTATATTTACATTAGAACAGACACAACAACAAACAAACAATGAAAGCAGACACAGATAAAAGGATACCATGCTCTCTGTTCCTATTACTTGTCTGAGTCAATTCAAATATTTCCTTTATCAATTGTGATCTGTGCCTAAAAAGCTTGACCAAATGTAGACATACTAGAGTCTGCTAATATAATAACTCAGTGCATAACATCAGAGATAGTCCATGAAACATTTCTGTTTCTCGCCTAATACCTAATCACTAAATTTAGAGTGTTACTTATCACTCACATTCTTACTGTCAATAAAGTTTGCTAAACAGTGTATGAAAGCCAAAATAATTTCCACATGTCAATTTAAATCCTCTCTCTCTCTCTCTCTCTCTCTCTCTCTCTCTCTCTCTCTTTCTGTCTTTCTGTCTCTCTCACTTTCATTCTTTTTTTTCTTTCTGTTTGTGGCTCATTCATCCCCATTCCAATGAAGTGCTATGTTAACTAATCCAGACTATCTCTATACCTTCCGAATGTAATACAAAAGCCCATGGGTATTTGATGGGACATAACAATAGATACTGAGCTTGAAATGACAGTAGGTTAATTCTAAGCACACACAATTGAGAAGAAACAATCATCTATTGATGGTCAATGACAAGCAAGTGTTAGCTCCATGAATGAGAAAATTCATCAAAGCTGCTTCAAATGTTATAATATCTTTAGTTTTATATTCATATTTGCATCTATTATCCAGCAATTTCAATAATTACTTTCTAAGTATTTAGCAATTCATCACAATGTTCTATGTGTTCCCTTCTAAAATTTACTCATTATGAGTTTGATTTTGCTTAATTTATTCTCTAACATTTCATTAAAATAAATTAAATTACTTTGTTCTCATTAAAATAAAATGAGAAATATTATGAGATTTTTAAAAGAACATTTTTAATTTCTTGAACATGTTCATTTGTTAATAATTTTACTACTTTCATTAATGTTATTATTTTATAAGTATGTACCTTTTTATTGTTCTATAATCCCACATCAGACATTCATATAAAAATCATTTATTGATATATCTTTAAAGATATTAAATTATAAAACCCTAAGCAGTTTCATCATTCAAAAGAAAATAACAATACAGTATGTTTTAGTTTTCTATTAAAGAAGTCTCCCCTTGTTTAACTATATGATTATTACATGACTTATAGATGAACATACACATGTCTTTATTGCAATACAGATAATATGAAAGGCATTTTCTATGCACCAAAAATAAGCATAAAAAAAGAAAAATCAGGGAAATATCATTCACAATTGCCTCAAATATCTTGCAATAAACTAAGCAAAAAAAAATGAAAAACATTAATAGTGAAAACATCTACTCTGTAATGAAAGCAAAAGAATTAGAGAAGATACAGGAAGATGGACATATTTTCCCATGCTCCTGGATTGGTAACAATAGTACAGCAAAAGCTGTCATTTTATCATAATTGTGTTTCTACATTGAGTACAATCTCTAGTATAATTTTACCAGAAAGTTATAACAGAAGTTTTTAAAAATAGTAATAAAATTCATATGGAATAGAAAATAAATGTTTCGTGGTAGGCAATGCAATCTTGGACAATAACAACAGTTCCGGTGGTATAGATACACTTTGTTGAATGTTACACTGCAAAGATATAGTAATAAAAGCAGGATGGTGCTGACATAAAAGGAGACATATTGATGAACAAGCTCCCAGAAAGAAGCCTCACACAAACAGCCACCTTATTTGTTCAGAATCCAAACGTAGCCTCTGAATAAATGATGTTATCATCACTAAATATTGCTAGTCATATTAGAGAGCTACATATATTTTTATCTTTAATTTGTACAAAACTCAACTCTGAAGAGTACAAAGACTTCAACACAAGATGTAATATGTCCATTCTGTTCAAAGAACAGGAAAACAACTCGACTTATAGGTACAGGATTTGACTTTTTTGAAAAGAACTATGAATGTATTAAGGCAAAAAAAACTTTTGTCAAAGACAAGATTACCATAGCCGTGTGGGTTCATTTCTGGATCTTGCATTCTATTCCATTGATCTACCTGCCTGTTTCTGCTATTCAGCTTTTATCATAATTGCTCAGTAATACAGCTTGAGGCCAGCGATGGGGATTCCCCCAGAATTTCTTTCATTGTTGAGAATAGTTTTTGCTATCCTGGGTTTATTGTTTTTTCAAATGAATTTGCAAAATCCTCTTTGTAACTCTATGAAGAATTGAGTTGGAATTTTGATGGGGATTGCCTTGAACCTGTAGATTGCTTTTGGCAAGATGACCATTTTTACTCTATTATTCCTGCTAATCCATGAACATGTAAGGTCTTGCCATCTTCTTCAATTTCTTTCTTCAGAGACTTAAAGTTCTTGTCACACAGACCTTTCACTTGCTTGATTAGAGTCAAACCAAGGTATTTTATATTCTTTGTGATGATTATGAAGGGTTTTGTTTCCCTAATTCTTAATTAGTCTGTTTATCCTTTGAATAGCGGAAGGCTACTGATTTGTTTGAGTTAATTTTATATCCAGCCGCTTTGCTGAAGTTGTTTATTGGGTTTAGGAGTTCTCTGATGGGATTTTTGGGTCACTTAAGTATACTATGATATTATATAATAGTCAGAAGCTGGAAAGAACCCAGATGTCCTTCAAAAGAAGAATGGGTACAGAAAATGTGATACAATTAAACAATGGAGTACTACTCAGCTATTAAAACAATGACTACATGAAATTCTTGGGCAATAGGATAGAACTAACAAATATCCTGAGTGAGGTAATCCAGTCATAAAGAACACACATGGTATGTACTCACTGTTGAGTGGATATTAGTCCAAAAGCTAAGAATACCCAAGAAAAAAATTCACAGACCATATGAAACTCAAGAAGAAGGAAGTCCTTAGAAGTGGAAACAAAAATACTCATGGGAGAAAATATAGGAATAATGAATGAAGCAGGGACTGAAGCAAAAGTCATCCAAAGACTGCCCTACCTAGGGATCCATTCCATATGCAGCTACCAAACCCAGTCACTATTGCTGGTGCCAAGAAGTGCTTGATGACAGGAGCCTGATATGGATGTCTCCACAGAGGCTCTGCCAGAGCGTTAGTGATACAGATGAGTATCCTTGCAACTAACCATTGGACTGAGTACAGGGACCCCAGTGGAGGAATTGGAAAAAGGACTGAAGGAGCTGAAGGGATTTGCAACCCAATAAAAAGAACACAATATCAACCAACCAGACCCCCCCTCCCCCCGCTGAGCTTCTGGAACTAAACCACTAACCAAAGAGTACATATTGAGGGACCCATGGCTCCAGCTGCATATATAGCAAAGGATGGCATTGTCTAGCATCAAAAGGTGGACAAGCTCTTGGTCTGGCAGAGGCTCATTTCCCCAGTGTAGGCGATTGCCAGGTTTTGAGGCGGGAGGGTGGAAGAGGGAGCATCTTCGTATAAGTAGAGGCAGGGGACATGAGAGATAGGGGGAAGGGGATAACATTTGAAATGTAAATACATAAAATAACCAATAAAATAAGAAAGGTACATTTAAAAAAGAGTTAGAAAGATGTAAGAAACAGACTAGGTAGTCACAAGAGTCAAATTTTCCAACTACTTTTTGTTAATTATAAGAACTTTTGTTTTAATCTTAAATAAAATTAAAACTGTTTTATAATTTGAAAAAAATGGAAGCAGGAGGAGGAGGAGGTGAGGGGGTGGGAGAGGGAGAAAGGGGAAAACATTTGAAATATAAATATATAAAATATCCAATACAAAAATAGAGAAAAAAAAGAAAAAGAAATGGGGGTTGGGGATTTAGCTCAGTGGTAGAGCTCTTGCCTAGCAGGTGCAAGGCCCTGGGTTCAGTCCCCAGCTCCGGGGGAAAAAAAAAAAAAAGATCTTTACCAATCCTACAACTGATAGAGAGCTTATTTCCAAAATATACAAAGAAGTCAGGAAGTTAGACATCAGGGAGACAAATAACCCTACTAAAAAATGGGATTCAGAGTTAAACAAAGAATTCACAGCTGAGGAATGTTGAGTGGCTGAGAAGCACCTAAAGAAATGTTCAACATCTTTAGTCATAAGGGAAATGCCAATCAAAACAACCCTGAGATTCTACGTCATAACAGTCAGAATGGCTAAGATCAAAAACTCAGATGACAGCAAATGCTGGCGAGGATGTGGAGAAAGAGGAACACTCCTCCATTGTTGGTGGGATTGCAGACTGGTACAACCATAATGGAAATCAATCTGGAGGTTCCTCAGACAATTGGACATTGCAATACCTAAGGACCCAGCTATGCCTCTATTGGGCATATGCCCAAAAGATGCTCCAACAAATAACAAAGACACATGCTCCACTATGTTCATAGCAGCCTTATTTATAATAGCCAGAAGCTAGAAAGAACTCAGATGTCCTTCAACAGAGGAATGGATACAGAAATATGTGTTACATCTACACATGGAATACTACTCAGCTATCAAAAACAATGACTTTATGAAATTTATAGGCAAATGGATGGAACTGGAAAATATCATCCTGAGTGAAGTAACCCAATCACAGAAAAACACACATGGTATGCACTCATTGATAAGTGGATATTAGCCCAAATGCTCGAATTACCCTAGACACACAGAGCATATAAAACTCAAGAAGGACAGCCAAAATGTGGTTGCTTCATACCTTCTTTAAAAGGGGAACAGGAATATCCTTAGGAGGGGATAGAGAGGCAAAGTTTAGAAAAGATGCTGAAGGAACGCCAATTTGGAGCCTGCCCCACATGTGGGCCATACATATATAGCCACAAAACTAGATAAGATGGATGAAGCAAAGAAGTGCAGGCTAGCAGGAACCAGGTATAGATCTCTCCTGAGAGACACAGCCAGAATAAGGCAATTACGTGGAGAATGTCAACAGCAAACCACTGAACTGGGAAAGGGACCCCTGTTGAAAGAAACAGATAAAGGACTGAAAGATCTTGAAGGGGCTTGAAACCCCTTAAGAACAACAATGCCAACCAACCAGAGTTTCCAGGGACTAAGCCACTATCCAAAGACTATACATGGACTGACCCTGGGCTCCAACTGCATAGGTAGCAATGAATAGTCTAGTAAGGGCACCATAGGAAGGGGAATCCCTTGGACCTGCCAAGGCTGGACCCCCAGTGACCGGGAGTCTTGGGGGAAGAGTGGTAATGGGGGGAGGATGAAGAGGGGAACACCCATATAGAAGGGGAGGGGGAGGTGTTAGGGGGATATTGGCCTGGAAACCAGGAAAGGGAATGATATTCGAAATGTAAACACGATATACGCAATTTAAAAAAGATGGAAACAAATTTAAAGAGAAACAAAAAAAATAAATAAAATAAAATACAACTCTCAAGACAAAAGTTTAGAATCAAGATATCTTTTGTTTGATTTTCCTGAATAAATTTTTCAGGCGGTCTACCTCTATCAAATCTGGTCATTATGACTCTGTGAGGTTTCCAGAGCCCCATGTTGGGCACCATCTATTGTTGTAAAAATAAAAAAAAAAAATAAAAAAAAAAAGTATTAGTGTCTTTTACCTCGCTAGGTCTGGCATCGCAGTGTCCCAAGATAACTGCTAGATATCTTGGTGGAAACACATCCCAACTTCGCTGCAATGGCCCAGTGTATCCAGCCGCCACACACTTTCCTACACCCAAACCCTCACATAAAAGAACACACAACACAATAATCTTAGATCCAATTGATGAAATATAATTGCCCACCTAAACAAACAAAGCCTAGTACTATCCATCCCTTAGGAACGTTAGTAACAACCTGTAAATCCAGACAGCTGCATCATAACATCAGCCTCCATCGTTCTGCCACGGCTTCTCTCTTTCTCCCTCACTTCCTGTCTCTTTCCCTCTCCATTCCAGTCTCCTCTTCCTCCTTAAACTTCTCTCCTACCCATCCTTTCTTCTCCTCCAATGACAGGCCTCCTTCTATCCTGTACCTGCCCCTCACCTGTATTTTACAAATTCAATGGGGAGAAGTTTCTGGTGAAGTCACCTGATTCCTGAGTAGTGACTAGGCAGCTGTCCTTGGGGCAGTGGAATTAGCATCAAAATACAGATAACTCCAGGGCAAACCACAACATTGGACTGCTTTTCTACTTGAGCCATTGTAACCAAAGCAAAATAATCTAAGTAATATAAAGTGTTAAAATACAGCATAAAGATACAAAAGCAGACATACTGATTCTAGTTATGAATGTAATTAAGGTGTTACATTTTTATAGTCCACAATTATGTTTAGGGATCACACAGACATCAATGACTGATTAGAATTAAATGCACACATTTGTAGCAAATTTTTGTAGTTACAAAAAAAAATCACCAAAGAATGTACAAAAATTTAATGTTTATTCCACCTTTCTATCACATTCCTGGATCCTTCACCAATGTTACCTGAGGAAAAGAACAAAAGCAAAACAAATGAAAAACTGAAATCAAAATAATTAATGTTATCAAGGAGGAAAGCAAATAAATGGTTTTCTAAATTTTTGAAGTTATTTTAATATTTGAAAGGAAACTACCAAAACTCAGTTTGCCAAATATATCTCCATTGTTTTTGTGTTTTCTGTATCTTTGCTGTGACAGATGGTAGAAAGCAGGGTCTCACTTTTGGATGGGAGTGTTTGCCCCAATGTTGACTCATCCCCAAAGCATCTTTCTGAATAGAATCATTCTACAAAAGCTGTTGATACATTGCTATTTCAATTACTCTCTAATTTCCATGTCTACACTTTATAATCTGATAAGCATCTTCTTTAAAATGACCTGTTTATAACCACAGTGAATCCCTTTATTAAGTAAAAAAAGGCAAGGCAAAGTCTTGCGTGTTTTATCTGCTTGCTTGGTGATGAATTCACTAATTTAATTTTCATAGAGAAGTAAGACTTCAAATTTTTATACAATTTGTCTACAACATAAATTAAGAGAAATATGCTGAAATATTATTTACTTTGAAATTTGTCAAGAATTTATAAAGATTTGAAAGACACATGTTATCAAAATGGTAGGGCTAATTACATCTCTAAAAATAACATTGTTTTGTGGCTACATGTATTACAAGTGTGTGTCTGTATTTATATTGTTATATAGAATATGCATATTGCATAGTATCACTCCATTAATTCTAAAACTAAGCATCTAAGTATAAATCTAATGAAATATCTCCGATGTGTTTTTAGGAAACCACACTCTTTTTAAATTAAATGAAAGAAATATTAGTGAATAGAGAGATAGTCTTTGTTTTTGGACAGAAATGCTCTGGTCAATTTTGTTCATTTTTTAGAGTTTGCAATTCCAATAAATTATTTTGTGGTTACTGAAAAATAAATAAAAGAAGATTCAGAGTACCAAATATTAATGCAAAGTTCAAAGACCGACAGTACTCTCTGACAAACTCTACATTTACTGTAGTAGTGGGAATGAATCACAAACATGGACTAGACCTAATGAGAGTAGGAGCTGACTCACATGAATAAGCCCTGCTGAACTTTGATGAAAGAGCAAGGGCAACCATGCAAAACAAAGATAGATTAGCTTAACAAATGGTGACGGAAACGCAGACATTGATATTTGAAACAAATATGCCACATTCCTTTCTAAAAATTTGACTCACAACATGTGTAGTTCAAAATGTAAAATAATGGCTCTCAAATTTTCAAGCATCTGACACACCAATCAATAATGCTCTCTTTTGTAAGTTCCAAGCATAAAGATACATAAATGAAAAAGAACTGTAAATGAATCTCCCTGATGGTAAGAGTAGAATATCAGAATGTCTTCAGAGTGCTAATGATTGGTTGTCATACAACCCAAAAATGTAAATTTCATGTAAGATAATTCATAAGGAACTATTTAAAATAAAGATTATCTTTTAAATTTTTCTCAGGGAATAAACTTAAAAAGTCAAAAAATGAGAGCAAATACTCATTAAACACACCACTGAAAAAACATTGTCATTTAATTTGTAAAAAGAGTACTAATGTTCATCAGAAAGGAATATGCTAAGTTTTAAATGAGTAAAAGACTTTAAGATAATGCATAAGTACATGTGAAAATAGGCTTTGCCTTAATGTCATTGGGATTGAGTCATTACAGATTAATACTATGAGATACCTATTAATTGTTACCAGGTAAGTCATTTCTAATACAGAACATGACGGAAAAATAATACTGACAAAGTTTTGGGGCAATGTGGATCATTATTTACTTTGACTAAGTATGTGAAATGTCACAGACACTCTAGAAGGTAAGTCAATTTGATCTAGTAGTTGTGCTCTTGGAGTCACACTAAGGAAAGTTAAGCTTATGTTTGGCATCATTCCCTTAATAACTTATATTTTATGCGACCAGCATTACTCATCCACTGAGGGTAACTCTTAACAAAGTCATTCTCAATAATCTTTGAGTGGGAGTAGGTTTTTTTTTTTTTTTTTTTTTTTTATTAACTTGAGTATTTCTTATGTACATTTCGAGTGTTATTCCTTTCCGGTTTCCGGCAAACATCCCCTTCCCTCCCCCCTTCCTTATGGGTGTTCCCTCCCCACCCTCCCCCATTGCCGCCCTCCCCGACACTCTAGTTCACTGGGGGTTCAGTCTTAGCAGGACCCAGGGCTTCCCTTCCACTGGTGCTCTTACTAGGATATTCATTGCTACCTCGAGGTCAGAGTCCAGGGTCAGTCCATGTATAGTCTTTAGATAGTGGCTTAGTCCCTGGAAGCTCTGGTTGCTTGGCATTGTTGTACATATGGGGTCTCAAGCCCCTTCAAGCTCTTCCAGTTCTTTCTCTGATTCCTTCAATGGGGGTCCCGTTCTCAGTTCAGTGGTTTGCTGCTGTCATTCGCCTCTGTATTTGCTGTATTCTGGCTGTGTCTCTCAGGATCGATCTACATCCGGCTCCTGTCGGTCTGCACTTCTTTGCTTCATCCATCTTGTCTAATTGGGTGGCTCTATACGTATGGGCCACATGTGGGGCAGGCTCTGAATGGGTGTTCCTTCAGTCTCTGTTTTAATCTTTGCCTCTCTCTTCCCTGCCAAGGGTATTCTTGTTCCCCTTTTAAAGAAGGAGTGAAGCCTTCACATTTTGATCATCCGTCTTGAGTTTCATTTGTTCTAGGCAACTAGGGTAATTCAAGCATTTGGGCTAATAGCCACTTATCAGTGAGTGCATACCATGTATGTATTTCTGTGATTGGGTTTGCTCACTCAGGATGATATTTTCCAGGTCCAACCATTTGCCTACTAATTTCATAAAGTCGTTGTTTTTGATAGCTGAGTAATATTCCATTGTGTAGATGTACCACATTTTCTGTATCCATTCCTCTGTTGAAGGGCATCTGGGTTCTTTCCAGCTTCTGGCTATTATAAATAAGGCTGCGATGAACATAGTGGAGCACGTGTCTTTTTTGTATGTTGGGGCATCTTTTGGGTATATGCCCAAGAGAGGTATAGCTGGATCCTCAGGCAGTTCAATGTCCAATTTTCTGAGAAACCTCCAGACTGATTTCCAGAATGGTTGTACCAGTCTGCAACCCCACCAACAATGGAGGAGTGTTCCTCTTTCTCCACATCCTCGCCAGCATTTGCTGTCACCTGAGTTTTTGATCTTAGCCATTCTCACTGGTGTGAGGTGAAATCTCAGGGTTGTTTTGATTTGCATTTCCCTGATGACTAAAGATGTTGAACATTTCTTTAGGTGTTTCTCAGCCATTCGGCATTCCTCAGCTGTGAATTCTTTGTTTAGCTCTGAACCCCATTTTTTTAATAGGGTTATTTGTCTCCCTGCGGTCTAACTTTTTGAGTTCTTTGTATATTTTGGATATAAGGCCTCTATCTGTTGTAGGATTGGTAAAGATCTTTTCCCAATCTGTTGGTTGCCGTTTTGTCCTGACCACAGTGTCCTTTGCCTTACAGAAGCTTTGTAGTTTTATGAGATCCCATTTGTCGATTCTTGATCTTAGAGCATAAGCCATTGGTGTTTTGTTCAGGAAATTTTTTCCAGTGCCCATGTGTTTCCAGATGCTTCCCTAGTTTTTCTTCTATTAGTTTGAGTGTGTCTGGTTTGATGTGGAGGTCCTTGATCCACTTGGACTTAAGCTTTGTACAGGGTGATAAGCATGGATCGATCTGCATTCTTCTTCATGTTGACCTCCAGTTGAACCAGCACCATTTGCTGAAAATGCTATCTTTTTCCATTGGATGGTTTGGGCTCCTTTGTCAAAAATCAAGTGACCATAGGTGTGTGGGTTCATTTCTGGGTCTTCAATTCTATTCCATTGGTCTATCTGTCTGTCTCTGTACCAATACCATGCAGTTTTTATCACAATTGCTCTGTAATACTGCTTGAGTTCAGGGATAGCGATTCCCCTGAAGTCCTTTTTTTTATTGTTGAGGATAGTTTTAGCTATCCTGGGTTTTTTGTTATTCCAGATGAATTTGCAAATTGTTCTGTCTAACTCTTTGAAGAATTGGATTGGTATTTTGATGGGGATTGCATTGAATCTGTAGATCGCTTTTGGTAAAATGGCCATTTTTACTATATTAATCCTGCCAATCCATGAGCATGGGAGATCTTTCCATCTTCTGAGGTCTTCTTCAATTTCTTTCTTCAGAGTCTTGAAGTTCTTGTTGTACAAATCCTTTTACTTGCTTGGTTAAAGTCACACGAGGTACTTTATATTATTTGGGTCTATTATGAAGGGTGTCGTTTCCTAATTTCTTTCTCGCTTGTTTCTCTTTTGTGTAGAGGAAGGCTACTGATTTATTTGAGTTAATTTTATACCCAGCCACTTTGCTGAAGTTGTTTATCAGCTTTAGTAGTTCTCTGGTGGAACTTTTGGGATCACTTAAATATACTATCATATCATCTGCAAAGAGTGATATTTTGACTTCTTCTTTTCCCCTTCTGTATCCCCTTGATTTCCTTTTGTTGTCTGATTGCTCTGGCTAGAACTTCAAGAACTATATTGAATAAGTAGGGAGAGAGTGGGCAGCTTTGTCTAGTCCCTGATTTTAGTGGGATTGCTTCAAGTTTCTCTCCATTTAGTTTAATGTTAGCCACTGGTTTGCTGTATATGGCTTTTACTATGTTTAGGTATGGGCCTTGGATTCCTATTCTTTCCAGGACTTTTATCATGAAGGGGTGTTGAATTTTGTCAAATGCTTTCTCAGCATCTAATGAAATGATCATGTGGTTTTGTTCTTTCAGTTTGTTTATATAATGGATCACGTTGATGGTTTTCCAGATATTAAACCATCCCTGCATGCCTGGGATGAAGCCTACTTGATCATGGTGGATGATTGTTTTGATGTGCTCTTGGATTCGGTTTGCCAGAATTTTGTTGAGTATTTTAAGGCCGATGTTCATAAGGAAATTGGTCTGAAGTTCTCTTTCTTTGTTGGGTCTTTGTGTGGTTTAGGTTTAAGAGTAATTGTGGCTTCATAGAAGGAGTTCGGTAGTGCTCCATCTGTTTCAATTTTGTGGAATAGTTTGAATAATATTGGTATGAGGTCTTCTATGAAGGTCTGATAGAATTCTGCACTAAACCCGTCTGGACCTGGGCTCTTTTTGGTTGGGAGACCTTTAATGACTTCTTCTATTTCCTTAGGAGTTATGGGGTTGTTTAACTGGTTTATCTGTTCCTGATTTAACCTTCAGTACCTGGTATCTGTCTAGGAAATTGTCCATTTCCTGCAGATTTTCAAGTTTTGTTGAGTATAGGCTTTTATAGTAAGATCTGATGATATTTTGAATTTCCTCTGAATCTGTAGTTATGTCTCCCTTTTCATTTCTGATTTTGTTAATTTGGACACACTCTCTGTGTCCTCTCGTTAGTCTGGATAAGGGTTTATCTATCTTGTTGATTTTCTCAAAGAACCAACTTTTGGTTCTGTTGATTCTTTCTATGGTCCTTTTTTTTTTCTACTTGGTTGATTTCAGCTCTGAGTTTGATTATTTCCTGCCTTCTACTCCTCCTGGGTGTATTTGCTTCTTTTTGTTCTAGAGCTTTTAGGTGTGCTGTCAAGCTGCTGACATATGCTCTTTCCTGTTTCTTTCTGCAGGCACTCAGCGCTATGAGTTTTCCTCTTAGCACAGCTTTCATCATGTCCCATAAGTTTGTGTATGTTGTACCTTCATTTTCATTAAATTCTAAAAAGTTTTTAATTTCTTTCTTTATTTCTTCCTTGACCAGGTTATCATTGAGTAGAGCATTGTTCAATTTCCACGTATATGTGGGCATTCTTCCCTTATTGTTATTGAAGACCAGCTTTAGGCCGTGGTGGTCTGATAGCACGCATGGGATTATTTCTATCTTTCTGTACCTGTTGAGGCCCATTTTTTGACCAATTATATGGTCAATTTTGGAGAAAGTACCATGAGGAGCTGAGAAGAAGGTATATCCTTTTGCTTTAGGGTAGAACGTTCTATAAATATCCGTTAAGTCCATTTGGCTCATGACTTCTCTTAGTCTGTCTACGTCTCTGTTTAATTTCTGTTTCCATGATCTGTCCATTGATGAGAGTGGGGTGTTGAAGTCTCCTACTATTATTGTGTGAGGTGCAATATGTGTTTTGAGCTTTAGTAAGGTTTCTTTTACGTATGTAGGTGCCCTTGTATTTGGGGCATAGATATTTAGGATTGAGAGTTCATCTTGGTGGATTTTTCCTTTGATAAATATAAAGTGTCCTTCCTTATCTTTTTTGATGACTTTTAGTTGAAAATTGACTTTATTTGATATTAGAATGGCTACTCCAGCTTGCTTCTTCCGACCATTTGCCTGGAAAGTTGTTTTCCAGCCTTTCACTCTGAGGTAGTGTCTGTCTTTGTCTCTGAGGTGTGTTTCCTGTAGGCAGCAGAATGCAGGGTCCTCGTTGCGTATCCAGTTTGTTAATCTATGTCTTTTTATTGGGGAGTTGAGGCCATTGATGTTGAGAGATATTAAGGAATAGTGATTATTGCTTCCTGTTATATTCATACTTGGATGTGTTATGTTTGTGTGCTTTTCTTCTCTTTGTTTTGTTGCCAA
This sequence comes from Rattus rattus, assembly GCF_011064425.1. NCBI lineage: Eukaryota > Metazoa > Chordata > Mammalia > Rodentia > Muridae > Rattus > Rattus rattus. Next base: position 33,290,728 of record NC_046165.1, on the reverse strand, counting down.
GACGATTAGTTTCTTGCCTCTTCTTGGGTATAGCTTGCCTCCTTATGTTGGGCTTTACCATTTATTATCCTTCGTAGCGCTGGATTTGTAGAAAGATATTGTGTAAATTTGGTTTTGTCATGGAATATCTTGGTTTCTCCATCTATGTTAATTGAGAGTTTTGCAGGATACAGTAGCCTGGGCTGGCATTTGTGTTCTCTTAGGGTCTGAATGACATCAGTCCAGGATCTTCTGGCCTTCATAGTTTCTGGCAAAAGTCTGGTGTGATTCTGATAGGTCTGCCTTTATATGTTACTTGACCTTTTTTTCCCTTACTGCTTTTAATATTCTTTTCTTTTATTTTGTGCGTTTGGTGTTTTGACTATTATGTGACGGAGGTGTTTCTTTTCTGGTCCAATCTATTTGGAGTTCTGTAGGCTTCTTGTATGCCTATGGGTATCTCTTTTTTTAGGTTAGGGAAGTTTTCTTCTATGATTTTGTTGAAGATATGTACTGGTCCTTTGAGCTGGGAGTCTTCACTCTCTTCTATACCTATTATCCTTAGGTTTGATCTTCTCATTGAGTCCTGGATTTCCTGTATGTTTTGGACCAGTAGCTTTTTCTGCTTTACATTATCTTTGACAGTTGAGTCAATGATTTCTATGGAATCTTCTGCTCCTGAGATTCTCTCTTCCATCTCTTGTATTCTGTTGGTAAAGCTTGTATCTACAGCTCCTTGTCTCTTCTTTTGGTTTTCTATATCCAGGGTTGTTTCCATGTGTTCTTTCTTGATTGCTTCTATTTCCATTTTTAATTCCTTCCACTGTTTGATTGTGTTTTCCTGGAATTCTTTCAGGGATTTTTGTGTCTCCTCTCTATGGGCTTCTACTTGTTTATTTATGTTTTCCTGGAATTCTTTGAGGCATTTTTGCGATTCCTCTCTGTAGGCTTCTACTTGTTCTCTAAGGTAGTTCATCATGTCTTTCTTGAAGTTCTCCAGCATCATGGTCATATATGATTTTGAATCTAGATCTTGCTTTTCTGGTGTGTTTGGATATTCCATGTTTGTTTTGATGGGAGAATTGGGCTCCCGATGGTGCCATGTAGTCTTGGTTTCTGTTGCTTGGGTTCCCCAAGCGCTTGCCTCTCATGCCATCAAATTATCTCTAGTGTTACTTTTGTTCTGCTATTTCTGACAGTGGCTAAACTGTCCTATAGGCCTGTGTGTCAGGAGTGCTGTAGACCTGTTTTCCTCTCTTTCAGTCAGTTATGGGGACAGAGTGTTCTGCTTTCGGGCCTGTAGTTTTCCTTTTCTACAGGTTTTCAGCTGTTCTTGTGGACCTGTGCCTTGAGTTCACCAGGCAGGTCACTTGCAGCAGATAAGTTGGTCTTACCTGTGGTCCCGAGGCTCAAGTTCGCTCCGCGGGGTGCTGCCCAAGGGCTCTCCGAGGTGGCAGCAACCAGGAAGATCTGCGCCGCCCCTTCCGGGAGTCTCCGTGCACCAGGGTTCCAGATGGATTTTGGTGTTTTCCTCTGGAATCAGTAATGTGTGCAGAGAGCAGTCTCTTCTGGTTTCGCAGGCGTGTCTGCCTCTCTGAAGGTTTAGCTCTCCCTCCCACGGGATTTGGGTGCAGAGAACTGTTTATCCGGTCTGTTTCCTTCCAGGTTCCGGCGGTGTCTCAGGCAGGGCTCCTGCTGCTCCTGGGCCCTCCCCCACTGGAACCCAGAGGCCTTGTACAGTTTCCTCTTGGGTCAGGGATGTGGGCAGGGATGGGCAGTGTTGGTGGTCTCTTCCGCTCTGCAGACTCAGGAGTGCCCACCTGACCAGGCGGTAAGGTATCTCTCCCATGGGTTCTGGGAGCAGAGAGCTGCTGCGGGCCGGGATCCGCGGGTGTGGGACTTCCGGTAAACACAGGACGTGCCTGGTCCTAGAGGGATTCTGCCTCTGTTGTCCCGATTCCACCAGGCAAGTCACTTGCAGCAGATAAGTTAGTCTTACATGTGGTCCCGAGGCTCAAGTTTGCTCACAGGGGTTCTGCCCACGGGCTCTCCGGTGGCAGCAACCAGGAAGATCTCGCCCGCCTCTTCCGGGGGCCTCCATGCACCAGGGTTCCAGATGGCCTCCGGTGTTTTCCTCTGGAATCAGTAATGTGTGTAGAGAGCAGTCTCTTCTGGTTTCGCAGGCGTGTCTGCCTCTCTGAAGGTTTAGCTCTCCCTCCCACGGGATTTGGGTGCATAGAACTGTTTATCCGGTCTGTTTCCTTCAGGTTCCGGCGGTGTCTCAGGCAGGGCTCCTGCCTCACCTGGGCCCTCTCCCACGGGAGCCCAGAGGCCTTATACAGTTTCCTCTTGGGCCAGGGATGTGGGCAGGGTTGGGCAGTGTTGGTGGTCTCTTCTGCTCTGCAGCCTCAGGAGTGCCCACCTGACCAGGCGGTAAGGTATCTCTCCCACGGGTTCTGCGGGAGTAGGTTTTCTATGGCTGACTTCATACTCGTTAAATTATCCCTTTTCCCTAGTCCATGTTCTTTCCAGTTTTCCTTGTTCAAACTGCTTAAACATTGCTTCATTAATCTCTCTCTCTCTCTCTCTCTCTCTCTCTCTCTCTCTCTCTCTCTTCATATAATCTAATATACTCAAAATTCTTAAAATCCGAATTCCTACCATAAATTCTTCCTCACCTCCAGTTCTCTACAGGCATTCTATATTAAGCATACACATTTAAAATATTTGAAGCTATGATTGCATTTGGTGAAGAACTTAGGATATTTGCATATGAGTTGCCTTTTAAGAAGACTCAAGAGTCTACCAAAGCGGTATAGATTATCACCATTATTTTGATTGCCCACCAGAACTGCAGAGTAAACTCCATTGCTGAAGTCTCTATACATCTTGGATGTACATTTAGATAAACTAAGCTTGACCATGGCTAGAAGCTTTTTTTTTCTGCTTACTACAATCCAGAGATCCAGAAGATGCTTGACAGGTATTTAGGAGAAAAGTATTTAATTGCTTTGTCCAGTTATGGACGATGCATACTGTCATAACTGTGAGTCAGTTGGTGCAAAAGTGGCCCAACTATGTCCACAAGAGGGAATTTGTACCTTATATGGTAGTTATGCTTAAAGGCTCATTTCTAAAAAATGCATATGGTCTAGGAATAAACTTCCAGCTCAGTTGTTTTCTAACTTATGGATATTATATTTAAATCTATACCCATAGTCTAGTGTTCCCTTAAGTTGTAGTCAGAGAAACATCTTTTTGCAGTCAATAATGATACATCAGAGATCCCTGCTTAGTCAAGGTACTAAGAATATAAGACTTTTATATCTTCAAACATTTCATATTCCAAGGCCAAGGGAATATTATAAAAGAGAATGAATGAATATGAGAGTCATGCATTTTAGATGTAATGTGAAAATTCCTTTCTTGAATCCATTGTATCTATGCTTACCTGTACAGAACTCACCAATTATATTCTCATCAACCTTCAGTCATGGATCAAGGAGGGGCTTACGCACCTTTTTCTCTCTGAAGAGCTATTGTAGTTGATGACAATTAAGGAGAAATGGTTCATTGCCTTCAATAGGGTATCCAGTGGGAACTAACTTAAGTGCCTGTCCACATTATTGGCCCTGATATAATCCAGTTAATCTCAACTAAAAAGCAAAAATAAAGCAAGAATATATATTAATTTTTGGTTTTAGTTATCATCTTGACACAGCTTAGATTAACCTTGAGGGAGGAGGGTCTCAGTGAGATATTGTGTAAACTTGGCTGGCCTGTAGGCACATCTGTGGGTGATTTACTATTTAAGTTAATTGATGTGGAAATTTACAGCCCAATATAAACAAAACAATTGCATAAGCAAAGTGCCTTTTCGCTCATGTGAAGAAATCCAGTTAGGAACAAGCAAAGGAGTGAGCAAGAGATTATTGTTAAGATGTCTTTAAGATAAGAGTGACCATTCATCTCTTTATACCCTTGACTGTGGAATAAGGTTATGGGAGGTTTAAAGTTCCTATATTGACTGTTCACGATAATTGATGGTAACAGAATTGTAAGCTGAAATGAACTCCTTTCTCTCCAAAGCTATTCTTTGTCATGATATTTAATTACAACAATAGAAATGAAATTTGAATATGTATCATAAAAATAAATTTATACTTATTTTTTGATAACATGCCTTTACATTGAAATTCATAAGTAGTAATAGGCAGTAATATCTAATGAAAGCAAGAGTTTGGATAACAAAATAAAAAATAAATTAATTACAGAATTATGGTGAAATTTGTAAAATAAAACAAATAAATCAACTTATACTAGAAATATAGTATCGTTAGATGCTTAATAATTAATGTATCAAAACAATACCACATGAATTTGAAATGAAACATGCTCCTAAAAATGTATTTCGAAAAACCAAATAATTGTGAAGTTATAATACTGTTAAAATGATTTATGACGTTCCCTGTTCAATATGATAAAGAGAGAAAGCTCCATGGTGATGTTTAGACTCATGTCATGGCAGTTCTAGCATTTCTAGAAAAAATTTAGGGAAATTTTCAAATTACTTTGAAATATCACATATAAATTCCAACTATCTAATCTTGTGATGTTGAGAATGTCATGAATATAGTAGAAACAAACACACAATGATATAAATACTCCATGGCTGTCATCTGAAAGGCTCTTCCAGCAGCTTCCTGAAACAGATGCATATATTTAAACAACCCTTGGACTGAGGTCCGGGAATCCAATGGATGAATTAGGAGAAGAATTGAAGAAGCTGAAAGGGATGATAATCCCATAGGAAGAACAACATAACTAACCCCGAATCTCCCAGAGCCTAAGCCACCAACCAAAGAGCATACATGGTCTGTTTCCCAACCCATATGTAGCAAAGGACTGCCTTTTCTCGTCTCAGTGGGAGAGGATGCACCTAATCCTTTATAGACTTGATGCTTCAGGGAAGGTCAATGTGTGGGCAGAGGTGGGAAGATGAGGGTAGGGTGGGAGTGTAAGGGAGTCAGATGTGGGAGCAACCTATAGAGTTAAAGGGAGGCACGGTGGGGTGAAGAACTCTTGGAGGGAGTACCAGGAAGGGGTCAACATTTGGAATGTAAATAAATAGAACATGTTTAGGCACAGAACAAATGAGTAACAAATTCTACTTATAGGTCTTCTTCATATTATTTGGAAAAAAACTTATTTCCAGAGCAATCCAGTAAAGAAAAAAAAATCTGCTTTGTTCTTTTTATGGTCAAAAAAATTCATCCAGTATAAGTCAAACAATTATCAGTATGTCATATATCAATTAATATTATTTTTAAAAGGTTTTGGTTGGAATGCTTTGCACTTGTTGGCAAAGATCATAAATAAAGTGTTCATATGTAGTGGTTAATATAGGTTTCCCAGTTTTTCCAAATTAAGATGAGTAGTATCTATAATATGTCTTTTTTTTTTGCAGCAGCAGCAGCTAGTTAGTCCTTACCATCTTGCTAAGTCAAGCTCAGATGTGTCAGAACTTACAAGTTTCATATCATATAATTTCTCTCCTATCCTAAGCTTTGTTTCTTATATGAGAATTAAAATTCCTTTTTGGTGCCATAGCTACAGCTGTTCCTAGAAGCAGTGTGAATTTTAAAGCATTAGCATCCATCACCACAGAGACAAGAGATTCTTCTCTCTGAATTTCTTACCTTGAAAATTTCTCTCACAATTGCCCAATACATTCTAACCCCCACATTTACCCCTACCTTGACCAACGCGATCAAAGTTTTATCAACAACAGAGGTAGTCATTGGCAGCCAAACCATCTCTACATATCACCAAAGTTTCTAGAACATAAACATTTTGGTGGAAAGAACTAACCATCTCTCACTTAAGAAGGTCTTTTATACCTTCATTTGTGCATCCATTTAAGTATTTATTCTGTTTGGTTTGGTTTTTACAACAGAGTCTTTATACAGTTTATATCCCTAACTTCTTTATGATTCATAGCCTCTTATATGAATGCTTTGATTAGAATCATATATAGTAACACCTGCTTGGATCTCTTCCAAGTATTTTTCAGTGACCACTTTATTTGTTGAGTCACATGTGAGGACATCGATCTCTACTTCATAAATTATATTTTTAGTATTTCCAGAATTATACAACAGCATATTTAAAATGACCATTCAGCGATAACTTTAATGATTTCCACTTATTTTGAATTGTGAGAGAACTTAATATTTGAGAAATATTTTGAGGCATTTCACTTTAGTTCCATAACTGTTACACTTTATCTTCTCTCACCGCCTTTGGGGTAGCTGAACAAATGAATCTAGAGGCTGTCCTGCTATGAGAATATTTAACTGCAATATAGCCTGTGGACAGAACATATTGTCCAACATGTCACCCAGAACTGTTAATAGACTTTTTAAAGCTCAAGATTCTCATGACCTTCCACAGGTGTGTGGATGATTACGGAAACTCTTATAATGTTAATGGCTAAGAAATCATGACAGTTGGATGAAAAGTGTTAGCATGACTTCCTATGCCTTATTCACAAGAACAGGAAAATATGTTCTTAAATAAATTATATTTATCTAAGTGTTTCTACTTTTTTAAGAGATAACCTTTACTCAGAACCCCTATATTAAGCAAAAATGAGTTTGAGGGAGGTCACGCACCTGACCATTACAGTAGAAATTATGAGGAATTTAGATGAAAAGTTATTATAAAGCCTTTTTGAATTAAGATTGACAAGAATCCTTAGACAAATAGCAGAAATCAATAACCATGAAATGAACACATATAATGGGCTTCATAAATATCAATACATTCTCATCAAAATAAACTGATAAGAAAATGAATAAGCAATCTACACACCTGGAGAAAACTTTATCAAAACAAACATCTATAATATCTATTTTTAATTCATTAAGAAGAGAACCAAATAAAATGGGTGAAAGGTTTGAAAAGTCATTTCAGAAGAGAAGACGAATGAATGGTAATTAACTACAAAAAAAGGAGGCTCACAATCACACATGAGCTGTGATGGAAAATTTGATTAAAATTCCAGTATTATCAGTGCTTATGCATCAGTAGGAATAGATGAAGCCTAAGAAGATCAAATGTGCAAAGAGAACGAGGCCTAAGAACAACCAAATAAAGGTCATGAATGAATTAAACAATATATTCTCTTTCTCCAGAGCCTACGTTATTAAAAACATCAAAACTAAGATGTATAATTTCAATCAATATATACAGCAAGCTAAATTTGAATATTCTTCACAGAGAGATTCAGAGAAGACTGTTTAGATGTGCTTTATTACTGATAACTTAAAATAGTGAATGTGGTAGAAGCACATGTGTATCAATGTAAATGTGTAAAATGGTGGCATTTTTATACATTGAATTCTATTAAATAATAAACATGGAAATGTTTATGAAAATCAACAGATTTTATTAAAAATTACTTCGTTTTCTAGGGAAGTATGAAATGTAGCTTAGGCATTTTGTAATATAGCATGACTTTTATTTTTATGCTGAATACCATATCACACTATGCCCTTGATATACTTAAAAATATTAAAAGCACAGTGGTAAGCATTTATAGAATAGGATTATGAGACATTCCAAGAGGTTTTGTGAATTGTATATTTTCTATGGAATATATTTGGGGCTAGAGTTATTTTCACTTGTCAAGTACAGGGATATCCGCTTAAGCACACTCTCCTATGAACCCATAGAGTCTGTGGAAGCATGCAAAGGCCATTCGAGCTAGGCAGGTTCGCAGGTCTGAGTCAGGGAAGTGGAAAAGAGCTTCCATGGGTAAATAAAGAGCTACTTCCAATTGACAACTAATAAAAAGGAAAATTAAATTTTCTGAAATAGAGTCTCACTCAATATTGAAGACACATTAATTATCCATACAATTTAAGCATGCACTTAACTAAATTGTACGTGTGTGTGTGTGTGTGTGTGTGTGTGTGTGTGTGTGTGTGTGTGTGTGTGATATTGCATTGTTTACATATATGGTGTCCAACTGGTCTATTGATCAAATATGGCTTCCAATTTTGTGTTCTTATGTTTGATTATGTGGTTTTTTTTCATGGAATTTGTTTTGTTTTGCTTTTATTTCATTCTTGTGTGAATTATTTTTTGCCTGCTTTCTAAGAAGAAAGAGGAAGAATTGGTGAAATTGAATATTTCGATCTGGCAGGAGACAGGACAGGAAAATGTAATCAGAATATATTGTATGAAAACAATCTTTTCAATAAAAACAGATTTGTGCATTTTCTGCATGGAAATTTAAAAGCAAGAGAAAAAATCTAAAGACAAAACTTTAATCTTACCTGCTTCACTGCAAATACAAGTGTTTCTAATAACACCATCTGAAACCTTGCAGTAGAGCAATTCCACCAAGAGCATTTAACCCACTACATCAGTAGTACATCACTGTACATCAGTGACAGCCATTTCTCTGCTTTCTACATTAATTTTGATTTTGTTTGGAATATAACAATAGAATTATTTCTAGTTCAATTTTAAACCATAACTGCACATAGTACTTGTTGAGCTGATTTACAGTGTTCAAAGATATTTTGGTAGGGAATCTCTTCTACTCTATCGCCACTTTTAAATGTCAGTCATTTAGTAATCCTCCATGAGAAAACGAGGTGCCTAGGATTTGCCTTTGTGATCTTTACAGGTCTAAGGAGAATCAAGATGAGGCCATGAGGAAGGCTTTTGGGAAAATGAAGGTCCTCAGAAATGCAACTAATGTGCACACCCCACGCATATTTTGTAACGTATCTATTTCCCATGTCTCTCAGCTGACTACTCAGCTGCTTCAAAGGACTTGAAGACAACTGGAGACACCCGCCAACCTGAGATCCCTGCAGGCATGCTGGTGTGGGGTCTGGTGATGCGGCTGTCTTTGAATCATGTCTACTCTGTGAGGAACCTGTCACCCATACTTTTGTAAATAATAATCCCAATAAAACTCATTGGCTCACCAAGTTGGACTCTGTTTGTGTTCATCCTTAGGTATGCTGTGCATTTCCTCCATGGGATGAGGGGGCATAGTTTAGTGTCTCTCTAGGAAAAGTTTTGCCACACATTACTCCCATACCAAATGTGCCACTCTTCTGCAAGTGGGCATATTGTATTGTTTTTAAAGAATAATAAGCGTAGTGGTCAAGTTAGGAGAGTGCTTGTGTTAAAAAATGTATAAGTGCTAACCATGAAAAACTGAGAGATATGGTTCAGTCATTAATGTCTAGGCTTATAACCAAATCTAAATAATTGGAAAAAAGTAAAATTTAGTGGATTCTCATCTAGTTGCTGGAACAATCATGGAGCTTTATTTGTTCTGTTCATAATTTAGTGATAATTGTTGTTCGTTCCATGATGAGATTCATAAGGCTCTGATTCACCTACTTATATTTTTGAAACGATCAGTTATTTTTAAATTATGTGAAATCTCAAGTAAGTATGAAAATGGAAACTTACTGAAAAAAATTCTCAGAATGTTTGAATATGATATGCTGACAGTAGACACTTCAGAAATTTATGATTAATTCATCAAAGATTTTCTTGTTTTTCTTTGATAAAATAGAAAAATGAAAACCACATGAAAAAATTTAATACTTATGATGAAGAAGCTTGTGAACAGATAATGAATTCACAGTACTAAAATTTATTAGTATTGGATTCCCAAGGTGTGTGTTCTTCTCTTGGGAGGACTGCTTCTCCCACTTTAAATATTCCTTAGTTGCCTGTAATAAAATGGAGATCTTCATGAAAAGATACATCTAAGTCAATTATACAGACATACAGAATTAATTAATGTATATTAATAGATAACATATTAATATGCAGTAATATACTTTAATACATAATATGTTAATGTTAATATGTTATATATAGATGTATTTATGATTACACATGTGCAAAATATACACAAACACATGCATATGTTTATATGTGTCTGTTTTATGGCAAGAATTAAAAGTTTCCATGAATCTGCAAAAAAGAAAGAAGGATATATAGGCTCGTTTACAAGAATAAAAATGAGAGGTAACTCATGTAATTATATTATAATCTCGTATACATGTATAATTTAATATTGTAGAGTAGCTAAATATATATAATAACACATAAATATATATAAGTATACATATACATATATATATGCATATGTCATTAGTGCTTCATATAGACTTGGTCCTATGTTATATTTTTGAGAACGCAAGCCAGAAATTGGTTTTTATTTGATGACTTACGCATACCCTCTGAAATTTTGTCCAAATGACATTGTGTTTATAAGTGACACTGTATGAATATATTACAATAGAGAATGTTGTGTAAGGCATATTCATTTTTCAGTCTCACAGAAGTTTGTAATTTTCTCATCAATACTAGAACTCAAAGTTTGCCCATGTTTACTTTCACAAGGGAGTACTCATCAATTCTATGCTCAACTGAAAATTTTTTAAAATAATTCCACTTGATACCATATTGGAAGTTAATCTTAGCTAGACCAGTTGTAGGTACAAAGATTTTTAACTTATGTTGCAGAATTTTATTCAAGCTTCGGAAATAATACTTCTAAATCTCTGTGTTCTATCTCTAGCTCTAAGACTTAAAAGGACATTAATCAATTTTTAAAGGTACATTGAAAGCTTTGTTTAATCTGCTACTGACCATTATAGGCATATTATAATAATCATCCAAGGAATTTTGATTCAAAAGAGTTATGCTCTTATACGTTAAGTATAAGGTAATAGTTATCTTTCACTTAGATAAATGTGAATAATTTATGCAGGTAATATAATGATTAGGTTAAATTTTTCTTTAGATTTTATTAATATCTTTTACCATAAATCTTGAATTTCTACACATAACTGTATTTGGAATTCAAACACTTTTCAAAAAAATTTAAAATTTGGATTGGAATCATGTTTATTTAAAATGTAGCTCAAATGTGTAGTTTCATTTCTTAAATACAGTTTGACAACATCCATTCTCTATGTCACATACATATGCCTAGCAGTATAATAGACTTATATATGCTCCAAGGAAGTGACAATAAGTATATTGAGCATATGTCAGTATAGGTCTCACAGTCATGAGTAGTTGACCAACACAAAATGGACTCCATGATTTGTGTTTGTTTTTATGTTTATGGTTCTGTATTTTTGTGGTTGGTTTATTTATTTATTCATTTATTCATTTATTTATTTAGAGATGGAAACCATGAAGTTTGGTGAATATCGCAGTGGAAGGGGTATGAGAGAACACTGGCATGAGGGGTAAGCATGCATATATGATCAAAATATATTCTACTTAAAATTTTAAAATAATTTAAAATGTAATTAAAAAGAAAAATGTTAATTTATGGGATAATTTTGTTTTAAACACAATGGTAAGTGGTCATTCTTGTTTGTTTGCATTGGGATTTTGGTTTGGTTTGAATTCTTTTAAATATGGTTTCATTTTGTGACCCTTGCTCACCTGGAATTTGCATTTCATAGCAAGCTTACCTGTAAATCTCAGAGACTGTCTTCACTCTTTTCAGAGTGCTAGGATTAAAAGGTGTGTCCCATCACATTAGACTGCGTGGGAGGGAAACACTTTTGAAAATGTTATCTAAGTGATTAGAGTGCTTTCAGGCACCTGACCAATTTTTCTTGTTCCTTACCTTTGAAGGCGAGTAGAGCAAGACCAAGTTATTAACCTTTTTCAGGATATTTGATATCATCAAGAATTACAAGCTCTCTTCTGGGCTATGAATGATTTCTACCCTCTCTATAAAGCTGTGCTTTCTGATACTTTGTATCTGAGTTCCAATATATATGTATAGCTGTATGTATATGTATATTTGTATGTATATGTATATGGTGTACTTGTACATCTGTGTGTGTGTGTGTGTGTATGTATGTTGACACTTCCTTTATTTCCCAATAGATCGGAATATGCATTTTGTAATAATAAAACTTGTATTAATAACTGTTCTTATATTTTTCAACTTCTTTTACCACTGTCCAGTATTGTAAGGATATGGAGATACACAATAAGTGTATATTGGATCTGTTAAATGAATAATATTGGGGGTGAATAGATTGTTGCCTTGATTTGTTTATATTTTTGTGTACTACATATTCTGGTGTTTAAAAGAAGAAATTACAGTCACTGTTTTTATGAATCTGTCACTGAAACTCAGTCATATAGAAAAACACTTGTCAATCTATGTTGAAGTAAAACAGAATAAATATATGATATTGCTGCTTCAAATAAAATACAAAATGTGGTCTGTAATTTTGATTACTCTTAAAAATAATATATAATCCAAATATATATTTGGATTGAGAATGGTCCCCCCACAGAAGCCATAGTCTAACAGAGACCCAGTGCCAGGCATAAAATACCCCACTTTTCAATTATTTTTAAAGCAATCAAAAAAACAGGGCAGGCTATTACTGCTGCCCATGATCACCTCCCAGAAATTGTAGGCAAGTCTTTAATGCTGAAAATAAGGTAGCAAGCCTGCTTCCTAAGAAACCAAAAATCCTATTATGTGATGCCCATGATACCATCAATAACCAACATGGTATGGTCTCTCTATATGTCAATATTGGCATTCATATCTTGGTGGTAGTCAAAAACTCTCTAATTGGACTTAAGGACCACTCGGCAACAATAGGTAATTGTTCTTCATATTAGAAAGCTAGCCAGATACCAGGGCCGTACAATCATGGATCTTAGAGGAAAACCTATTAACACTGAAACTTGACTAAACCATTGTAAATACTTATCACTGTAACCATAGATAACTATACCTCCCAATGCTTACCAAAAAAAGGCTAATGGTTGTAGCAGACAGACAGAGCTATAAGAAACAACAATTACCCAACCTATGGAGAAGAATTGATAACGGAGTTTCAGCCTCAGAAGATAAACCTAAAAACTAACTCCTCTAATATGAACTATATTAGCGTCACATAGCAATTGATGGAAAGACTGTAAGATTGTAAGATGCTGATAAAACAATTTTAAGAGTACAAGAACACAGGATATCAATTCAAATTCTGGAAAACACAGAAGGCTTGGTGCCATAGTATGCCCATGTACACTGTCAGTGCTCTGAAGGTGAGAGCTGAAGCAAGATAATCCCTGGGGCTTTGTAGGCCATATAGGCTGATGGATGAAGCAATAAGCAAAAGAGAATAAACAGAAAGGACAACAAGGAAAACATCCAATTAGGTGAATGATGACTGATGAGTATATACATCCAAGTTTGTCCCCTAACCTCCACGTGTCTGTTGTAGTGTACCCCACTGTTGTAGTGTAGTTCCACATTCACATACATGCTCACACAGGTAAGTACATACACACATGCATACATACATACTTGCATACACATATGTGTGTGTACATATTTATACTATATCACATATACCTACACAAAGATTAAGAACAAAGAATTGATCTTGAGAGAAGAAATTATTAAAAGATATAACATCCAAGGGAGCAGAATTGTGTGTCAAGTCCAGATACCGTGTAGCCTTTCATTGTCAGAGGACGTTCTGGAGGCCATAACGCAGAGGAGACTGGCAAACTTGAATCACCCATGTAATTCACTTTGGATTTCATCTTCATGCCTATCAGCCCGCAGTTCTTTAATAATGAGAGAACATAACTATAAATAAGATTTCCACTTTAGAAAACAAAATTTTGATTTTGAGAAATATAGTATAATATATTTGGAAAAAAATTTTGATTTTGAGAAGTATACTGTAGTAGATACATTTTGACATGGTTACATTCTGGCACAGAGCTCATAAAAGTGTAGAAAAATACAATATAAAACCTCTTATTACAATATTTGTCCATTTGATATTTAATTGTAGTTCCTGAAAAAGGATTTAATAATTTAATCCTTTCCTGTGTAATCCAAGCTTATGATACAGTGGCCTTAGGTTCCTTGGAGAATCTCCACTTCACTAAGGAAGCACGTATTAGCTCATGGAACACCTCAGAATAACAGTTGACTTCCAGGAGAACAAACTGTATAATTAGAGAGGTGGAAAGTTTATCACCACACTACTGATTTTTGGACATTTTGTGTTTGTGTCACAGAGAATGGGGATGAGATTACAGTGATTACAAACCTGGCTGGCAAGACTGAACGCGCTTTCAATCCATGGTGTTCAGACAAGACAAGAGGACATGGGGCTTTTAGCTGTTTTCTGTAGACTTTGTACCAAGTGTCTGTTCAGTGTGTTATTTCCTCTATATTCTTGACATTCACTATACCTTATAATAAATGTCAATGCTTCCTTCAGTTCCTTGAGCCATTCGGGCATAACAATCGGATGTAAATGGGATTCGGGCTATACCATAGGTCCTTTTTCTAATAGTTGTTGAACTAAGTCTGGCTTAATAACTGCTTTTGTAGGATGTCAGAAACCAGGAAAATCACTTAAGAAGCTCTTTATTTTTTGTTTTGCTGTAATGAGATCAACTGATACTTATACCTGTCCAATGACCAAAGAACTTCCTTTTGCATATACGCTCCTTGAACTTCAAAATCACTGCCAGCCACAGAAACACAGAGCACTCCCAATCCCTCAGTGCTCCAGAAAGGTTCTTCTCCTGCTGGTACTAGAGTAATAAGACTAAACAGTTGGCGATAAATCTGTATGCATGCCTTTTGAATTCATCCATTAGTTGTGCTTAGATTTATCTGACAAAACTTTAATGAAAGCTCAAGACCTCATTTATATGAAAGGAGTAAATAGTCTAAAATACTCTACTCTGGAAATGTCCTTAGAAACAACCCCGATTTCTTCTGACTGTATATCCCTCTTTGTTTTTCTTTCTTGCATACTGTGACACTCTGTAATTGTTTGGTATGCTATACAAATATGCAAACAAATAAGTAAACAAACAAACCTGGGCTGAAATGTATTTGGTTTTCCCAAGTCATGTCCTCAGTACAAAACAGAAAAAAAGTCTAAATGCATGAGCCTCTAACCTTGGGAATTTGATGCGTTTAGCAGCTAGGTAATACCACAAGTGAATAGAATTATAAGATGTCCATTTGGGTTACTCTGGAGAAAACAAAAGTGTTTAGTGATGGAGAGAATAGTTCTAAGTAATCTGACATCAGAACTGTTAAGCAGTTGGGTAGGAGGGGAAAAATGTCTCCTGGAGTTCTCAGTTCTATGATAAAATACAATTTGAAAATGAATGAGAATGATGAACAAGTCAATTCAAATTAATCAAGAAGGTGTCAAAGACAGAGAGAGGGCTCTCCTTTCATGATCCCATGCTGAGAGTCAATAATTCAGATCCCTGGTGAGATTGGTAATATATGCATGTTCTCCATGCTCTGACTAGAGGCATTGTGAGTCCCAGTGCCCTTTCCCCTATGAAATAACCAAGTAGAAAATATCTCAAGGCTGAATCTACATTTCTTCTGGCCTTTGACTCCAGAGTATGTTAAAATTGTGAGACTATGTTCATAGGCATCTGGCAGAAAAAAAAATGGATTCTCTCTCTCTAATTCTGTGCCTAATCTGCCAATAATAAACCCATGTTCCTTAATCAATTAATGTTATTTAACTTCTTTTGAACAATGATAAATTTGAAAGTCCGATAACACTTCCTGTGCTCTGAAAGCCACTTTCAGAATATATCAATTAATTCTATAACTTAAAAAACAAAAGTTATGTGACAAGTCCTGTAATACAGGAACAGAGAGCAGAATGAGACATGGATGTTTGGCTTACTGAGAGGATAGAATGACACTGTTATGGTTTATTTAACCTTTTAATCCTACAATAGAACAAATCACTTCATTGCTTTATTCTCTGGTTAATGTCTTTGAAGGAAACACTACCTTTTTTTTCTTTCTGTATGATGAAGATGAGATTAAAACATAGCTTCTTGTTTTATTTATCTATCACAAAAACAAAGACAAGCACATCAGATTCCAATCTTCTGCATGACGGAATAGCTGTTTTGTTATCTCTGTTGATCTATATGGGGAAAGTAAAACACTCTAAGGGAGTCCTTGAACAAATTTTCATAAGGTTTTTCTCTTCACCTCATGCCTTCGTTTTTGTGAACACAAGAGTCAATTCTTTGTATTTATACTTATTGTATTCTTCTGTTTTCTATAGGGAGATTAAATCTGGGTGGGACCTTACATGTCCTAGGCAAAGGTTCTAACGTTGGGAATCTCTACACTCCCTAGCTCACTTTCCAATAATTCTTTAAAATGAAACTTATTTTTCTAGGGCCAGAATTTATTTTTATTTAAAAAGGGGAAAAAGAGGCAATGTCTACTGAGAGATAATTAAATCCACAGAAGAAATCTTACCTGCTAAAAATTCCATTGACAACTATGTTTCTATGAGAAGGAAAGAAAACACAAGCCTGTTCTTGAGGATAATTCTAATTTTAAACAGTATAATGACCAAAAACACGCTCCATTCATACATCGTGAGGGGTGGATGTTCACTTTAAACCCTAGCATAAGTTTCTCCATGTAAAGGATCTAAGGAAGCCATTCCTCACACAATCCCAGTTGCCCTTATTAGTTGCCTGCTTCAGATTTAGATTCAAACAGTGGGAACTGATTTAACAGGGTGACAACTCTCTTCTCTTCCCTGAGGCAAAATCTATTTAACCTGGACCAACTACCTAACCAGGTGTGAATCCTCACTGAGGTGCAAATTTGTTTCTGTACAGTAGAATGGCTACCTTGTCACCCCTGGGGATGGAACAGTTGTTCAACAGTGAACTAACTTTTGTCTTAAAAAATATTGTTTTGGAAGTTTAAGTTTTCAGAAACAAGGAACACTTGCAGGAATGAATTGAGAGGAATCATATACCTGAGGAATGTATGCGCTTTGTTATGGTTTGATTTATGAAGTGGTCTGGCACAGAAATATGGATGCCTGGGAAATAATGTTCTATAAAACACATGGCACTCAGCTGTAATTATATCTGCTAATATATCATATATAGTTGAGATGAATCATCTTTGCTTCTCCATAGCATAGTCTCCCCGTTAAATTGTTGCCATTCTAGGAATTTCGTTCCTATAAAGTGATTGCAAAGGAATATTCCGTTATCGTACGATATATACTTGACACTTTAAACGGGTTTTGTTGGCTTGTAAGGGGGCCCATTGCCATAAAACCTGTCTTGTTTGGAGTGATAAGCATCTGTGAACTTTCTGTCATTGTTTGCTATGCTAGGAATTTGCACATAATTGTCAACATATTTGATAAAATGCTATTGCAGTGCAGAGGTCTAGCACGTCTCACGGCAGAGAGTTGCTACACGGCAACTGAAATATAGATGTGTGGGGAGGGTTTGCTTGCCTCCGTTAAAATAGATTGATCAAATTGGTAATTATGGCAAACGTAGTTAATAAAATAAATACAGGTGAGTTGTTTTTTTTTATTTAACTTGGAATTTCTGAATGTGAATGGATCAAAACTGGTTAAATAAGATGCATTTTCAATAACCACATATTCTATTAAGAGTTCCTATAAACATTATATAATTCGCTAATACAACAACTTCTAAATCTCTTTCTGAATATGAAAATCCCAATCGAGGAAATAAAATTATATTTCAGGATTATTAACTGGTTCACTTTCATTTACAGGTTGTAATATTATTTCTTTCAGATGTATGTAATAAAAAATTTAAAGTGCATGTAGTCACAAATTTGTATTCTTTTCTCTATTGAACATGTAGTTGGCTATACTGATTATAACAATCACAGCACGAATAGACAGAATTGGTGACATCATGACGATGATTTTGAAGTTAGGGGACTTACCATACAGTAAGAGATTTCACCAGCCAAAGGTTCACACCCTACTTATATGTAAATAAATCAGCTAAACAAAGATATATTAATAATATAATTATAGTCATGGACAATATACAGTATACCACATGCTTTCTGTGGCTTTAACATTACAAAATATTCATTTTAGACACTGTGTTCATGTATTGAAAGCCTCACTAGATGTAGAAAGTTAATCCTCCGACTACTTGATTATACTACTTGATTGAAATATTAATAGGAGTAAAAAAACTGACATTGCCAGGTATGATGGCAATAAAAGGTTTTCAAATTTTATAGCATATTTGTATGCCTTGCAGTTTCTGGAGTCAAAGCACAAATAGCAACCATTTTCCAACATAATGAGGTAATTAACCTGGGAAGCAGTCCTGAAAGTGTTATTGTGACTCTAAATCAACTCCTCACTAGTACACCTTGTTTTTCCTCGGAAAATGTAGACATACTTATCAAGGGAATTCAACTAGCTGTCACCTGCCCACTGTCACAAACCCCCCCCCCAGTTGTGAACAATATCATACGTTTATTGTTTTTTTAATTGAATTTAAAATGGAAATTGAGTCTACAACTCCTAATACCAGTTGTTTATATTCATTCATTGGCATTAATCCATCGAAGTCTATTGAAGGATAAAATAGAAATTTGTCAAAATGTCAAATCCTGGAGAATATTGTCAATAACTGATTTAATAAATCAGTACAACATATCATATTTAATAAAACAATATAAATAACCAAATATTAAAAATAAGCATTTATAGTGTCTTTTACTTGAATTCATTTGTGTGTCTTTGTGAGTGTGAGTGTGTGTGTGTGTGTGTGTGTGTGTGTTTGTGTGTGTGTGTTTTAGGTAGCCATGTCATTGCAAGTGTCAGGAGAGTCAAAGGAACTGCATTTTTCAACCTAGTTATTATTCTTATTTGACTATTTAGTGTTGTCAATAACGTCTGCTACCGCCAAATCTCACACTGGAATTTAGTTGCAATTGGAATCATTGTAAGAAATGAGTTTTAAGTGGTATTCAAGTTGGTGTGTTTATAAAAAGATAAAGAGCAGATATATCCTGGGTTTTGGCACCAATGTTGTGTTTATAAAAGAAGAAAGAGAGTGGGGATATGTTCTATGGAGATCTGGGGGAAGGGGGTGCCTCAGCAGGCTCATGGTGAGGCATTTCTTCCCCCTGAGGGACCAGGCAAATGACAGTATAGTATAGAATAGAGTTTATTTAGGGCATGGGAAGGGGAGTTAAGAGAGTAGTGGGGCAGAGAAAAAAAGAGAGAGAGTAGAGTAGAGAAGGAGAGGAGTAGCGGAGTAGAGGCCAGCCATGAACACATAGAGAGAAAGGGGGAAGGGAATGGGGAGAGAGGAGACAAAGGGGAAGAGCGAAAGAGAACAAGAGGGAGCAAGGGAGTGAAGAGGGGCAGGCAGCCCCTTTTAGAGTGTCACATGCCTGGCTGATTCCTGGCGGTGCTTAGAATGCTAACAGGAGTCATTCTGGTATTACCCACAGGAGCTAATTAACTGAGGTCCTTTGAGAGTGATTATGTTGAAAGGAGAGTCTTCCAAATCATCTGTCCTGCTGTCCTGCCTTTCTTTGCACAAGTGTGCTTCCTATGATAACTCAAACAAAAGCCAAATAAACACTGACAACATTACTTTAGACTTCTTGAGCCTTGGACTATATTGCCTCTTCTTCTTTATATATTTCAAAGCCACAGATATTCTTATAAAAATATAAACTAAAATAAGTGTCAAGTGATAACTAAACATTTTTTTCTTTTTACACATTTAATATTTGTCACTTTCATTGTTTTCCTGAAAGTACATTTCCCTTAGATTCATTTTCATCAGTATTTTAAAGGCCAAAAATCACAGTCTTCACATAGCTTCTCCTGCCAGTTTTCACTGTTATATTCAAGTCTTTTTCCCAGTTCTCAACTGGTTCCATCAGCTATAACGTAACCAATTTCAAATGTGTCCTATACTCTTTGCTTCAACATCTCCCTGTACTTAAAGGTCATTATCTCCTTCTGAGGTAATAGAAATCTTCCCACATTGGTCTCTTGTTTCATTTAAGTATCCCTTAGAGGTGAATGCAAGAGAAGACACATTGTAATGGAAACTATAAAGATGTGGTTGACTTGTCACCTACCCATACCATCACAACACAACAGCCTGGCTTACTCCATCTTGCCACTAACTTCCCAGTGACCACACTGCACTGACAAGGCATTCTTGGTCTGAATGCACTGGAAACACTGCATCTTCTGTTCTCTTGTTCCTGCCTTCTTCCTGGGCAAAGCTTTTGAACATATTTTCATATTTTCTTTGCCATTCATTCTAGTTGCTAGTAGATTTTGTATCAACATGTGTATTTCCTAAGAAAATTGGTTGAAAGAAAATAAACGTCAATCATCAGAAAGCATTTTGCTCTTACAAAAATAATTTTGATAAATAGCTGGGTGAGGTTAGCCAGAGTTTACAGAAGTACCAATAAGAAAACAAAAAAACCAAAAAACATAACCCAGACTCTGGGAAAGGAGACAGTGATGAAGTGTACACTTTTGTTCCCATTGTTGTTGGAGTTGGAGTACTCAATAAGAGCATCTTTTGATAATCTTTTTTATAAACTTTAGTAGAAAAAAAGGTTCTTTGAAAATAAAAGACAAGTTTTCTACAAGATATAAAACTGTCATCTGGCTGAACTGTGACATGACTTAGAACACTGTTGGTTTTGTTATTGTTGTTGTTTATTTAATTTGAACTTTTTAAACTGAAAATAGTTGCTTTCCTCACACAATATATCCTAATTATAGTTTCCCTTCTTTCTGCTTTTCCAAGTTCCTTCCCACACTTGTTTACATCCATTTCTTTTCTGTTTCTCACTAGAAATCAAATGGGATTCAATGAATAATAATTAATATAATTAAAATATAATATGATACAACTGATACAATTGATATAATATGATAAAACTAAATTGAACACATTGAAAATGGAGAAAAACGGAAGAAAACGAGCACAAGAAAAGGCATACAAACCAGAGACTGATGCATTCACACACTCAGAAATCCCATAAAAATTGTTAAAATGAAAGCCATATTACATACTCGAAGGACTTAGTGCAATGTCATGGAGCCTAACGTGCTGCTTCAGTGTCTGTAAGTTAGCACGGGTTTTGATTATGTTGACTTAAAGCAATTAGTTTTTTTTTAACGTCTTCATTTCTTCTAGCTCTTATATTATTTTTCCTTCCCTTCAATACAATCCACCAAGGCCAGAGGGGGGGGGCTTTGAAAGAGACATCCCATTTAGAACTGAGCATTTTAAAGTCTCTTACTCTCTGTGCATTGTCAGGAAGTCTCTGTATTTGCTCTCACCTGCTGCAGGATGAAAATTCTTTGATGGTGAATGAGCAAAGAATTGACCTAGGAATATAGCAGAGTATCATTTTCTTACTAAGTTCCTTTTGTACAAGAGTAGGATTTGACTTTACACTGAGATTCAGGGCTAACTGTGATACTTGGGCACTCAAGAATTATGAACTGCCTAGAGCCCGCTGGATACAGGAACAAAGGGGCAGTCAGCAGCAGGAACCTTCCAGTTTCTGCCTGACTCTAGAGCTAAAAGCCAGTCACCTGGAGCACTGACACACCTGAGAGCAGAGGTAAGCCCAACTCTTCTGCTCCAAGCAACCCACCTGGAGGCTTCAGGACACACAAACCCAGGAGCAGCTCTCTGTTCCCAGATCCAGCTGAAAGAAAACACGTCTACAGGAGTGCTAACACACAGGCTTACAGGAGGGTCAAGCCACTGTCAGAGACTTCAAGACAAGCTAACACTAGAGACAACCTCATATCGAGAGGCAAGCACAGGAACTTAAGCAACAGAAACCCTTGCCAGATTAGCTATGCTGCTGGATTAAAATACCTGTACACCCTAAAAACCCAGTCTGTAGCCAAGACTATAGATTGCTCTGCACACAGTGCTGTGGAACTATGTTAAAGAAATGGACACACAAAGTAATGACAACTCACAGAACCTAGAAAGAACTTACACTGGCTCAAAAGCTGTACAATATTTCTCAGTATAAATCTAAAGTCACATTCCATGTTATTTTGGTCTAAAAAATATCCTCTTCACATGAATAGGCAGGCAAATTAACATAACCATATAAATCAGTTGCATTCACAGAAGCATTAAGGGTAGCATTTTCAAATATTCACCAAGTAGGGAACCCTCAAATTATGTTTCATACTAATATACAAATGTCTCTTAAACATTAACTGTTATTTTTAATTTCTGAAAATGTTAGAAGAGCATTCATGAAATATTTTAGGATAAAAGTAAATTACATCATTCAGTACAGTTTTACCTAATTAATGTGTGTCTGTTATGCTTCAGTAAGATTGGGAAATATTCAAAAAGTGCATTAAATCATTAGTATCATTTCCATCTCAGCACTGTTATGCCATAGAAAACAAAAATACTATTATTTTTCACTCATTGGTTATTTTATTTAATAGTTATATAGAATTTGAATTTATGTAAAAATTCATAATATTATTTTGCATTTATGCTCCTTGTAGTGTTTTATTTTTATTTTTTATTTTATAGATGCTGTTTTTTTATCTTACTTATATATCCTTAGTACAGAGGAGAAAGTTCAGTTTATTATTGATAAAGTAAAACTTATGTAAAAATGTTTTGCTTCCTGTAGATGTGCTAGACTCAGAGTTTCTCATACTACATACCACATAGCAGTACTATTTTATCCATGTCAACTCATACTGCTATGCTGAACTATAGACGGTTGTGAGCCTTTCTGCATTTTTATTTTTAATGCAGGTTTTGACATTGGGCATTCTTACTATATACTTACTTCTGTTAAACCTGATGAAATTTCTCTATTTCTGATAAGTTATAATTATGCCTAGAGTTGTAGGGTGTTAAAATTTATATTTGATTTTAAAAATTAGCATATCCTAATCATGTATTCTTAGTATATGTATAATCATATTTAAATTGATAGATAACATGTAAAGATTTGCATTTACAGACATAAAATAACCATAGTAACTTGTAGTCATATCTATTATACTATTATGTGAATTTTATATGTAGTCTAATAACTACTTATTAAAATTCATTATTTCTATCGCTTCTCGGCCTTTTGGCTAAGATCAAGTGTAAAATTCATTATTTCTAAAAGAGAATCTCAACCTGTAAACTGAGGCTTGCTTATTGCTGAGACTGACCTGGAAGTGATAGAAATCTTCCTGTTTCCTTAGTCTCATCAATGCTGAGATTTTTAGAGATACAAGGCCTAAAACTGATCATTTCTGGTTCAGAGAACCAGAAAAATGTAAATCATTTTAGATCTTTATAGATAACTTATCTTGAAGTAGAAATTATCAACATTGTACATTTTTAAAAAACCTGTTTCTTCTAGTACAACATAATTGAGTTTGAAAACGAGTTTTCACACCGTAGCATTCAGAGAAGGTCAATACTTCAAATCCTTGAAGGAATTCTTAATGCTTCTTTATTTTATTATGTATATAATGTCACATAAAGGAATATTAATCCAGCAAAATGGCTGTGCTGGCAAAGCATCCCATAGCTGGCTCGAATACAGCACACCATATACCTTTTATCCCTCTGGCTGGACTACAGACATGCCTTTAATATACAACTTTAATCTCTAACAATAACATCTAATTGAGGGGCATACAAAATGATGGATCACAGAAAGATTTGACAGAATGAATCAGACATAATATATACCCAGCTCTCATGAGGACAAGGAACAGAGGCTACTTAAAAGCAGTGAGGAAGAGAGAGTCCCTTGAGTTCACTTCATTTAATTTCAGGTCAGATTGGAACAGTCCAGTTTGGTGTAGTTGAGCCCAGTTCAGAGTAGAACAGTTGAGAACAAAGCAGTTCAGTTTATGGAGTTCAGAGGCAATCTTTGCAAGCAGAGAAATTCAGTCAAAGGTCAAAAGAAGTCAGTTTGAATCAGTCAGCTTGAAGAGGAGTTTAAGCCATAACAGCTGAGTTTAAGCAGCTGGTGGAATTCATAAAGACCTAGAAAGGGTGAGTTTCATTGATAAGTGGCTATTAGCCCAAATGCTTGAATTACCCTAGATGCCTAGAACAAATGAAACTCAAGACGGATGATCAAAATGTGAATGCTTCACTCCTTCTTTAAAAGCGGAACAAGAATACCCTTGGCAGGGAAGAGAGAGGCAAAGATTAAAACAGAGACTGAAGGGACACCCATTCACAGCCTGCCCCACATGTGGCCCATATATATACAGCCACCCAATTAGACAAGATGGATGAAGCAAAGAAGTGCAGAAGTGTAGATCGCTCCTGAGAGACACAACCAGAATACAGCAAATACAGAGGCGTATGCCAGCAGGAAACCACTGAACTGAGAACAGGACCCCCGTTGAAGGAATCAGAGAAAGAACTGGAAGAGCTTGAAGGAGCTCGAGACCCCATATGTACAGCAATGCCAACCAAAGAGAGCTTCCAGGGACTAAGCCACTACCCAAAGACTATACATGGACTGACTCTGGACTCTGACCTCATAGGTAGCAATGAATATCCTAGTAAGAGCACCAGTGGAAGGGGAAGCCCTGGGTCCTGCTAAGACTGAACCCCCAGTGAACTAGACTGTTGGGGGGAGGGCGGCAATGGGGGGAGGGTGGGGAGGGAACACCCATAAGGAAGGGGGAGGGGGATGTTTGCCCGGAAACCGAAAGGAATAACACTTTCAAATGTATATAAGAAATATTCAAGTTAAAAAAAAAAAAAAAAAAAGCAAGGGTGAGTTTATTCAGCAGTAAGTCTCAGAGGCTGAAACACTTAGACATAGCTTAGCCTAAGGAGGGAGGGTGGACTCTAAAGGCTTTATGAGCTGGGCTTGTAGAAGATTAGACTGAATGGAGGCTAGTAGCTTCAGGTCAAGGCCTGCAAGGACCAACCTTAGCTTGGTTGGGCACCCTGTGGAAGGGCTTTTTGGGAGTGGCTAAGCAAAGACTCAGAGTCAGTGAAGGATGAAAACTGACAGCTCTCTGTGCTGCTTGAGATAACTCTCTGCTGGAGATAGCTCTCTCTTGCAGACCAAAGCCCAGTCTCTTATTTTGCATAAGCTACTTCCTTAAGAATTACATATCAATTCAATCATTTACCTCAGGTTCCCTTTTGATTACCCCATGACTCAGCATTTTATGCCACTATCCCCTTTACACTAAAGACAGAAACACATGGACGAAGCTGCCAAATTCTCCTGATTGCTGGAGTGGGAACATTGCCCTTGAATGTTGGGATCCCTAAATCTCTTTATCTTTTCCTTAATATCTTTCTCATAAAGCTAGCTCCTTAGTGCAGCTGCCTCTGTTCTTTCAGGTCTGTGAAGCCCCCCATACAATGCATATTGTGTCCTTATTTCTGGAATAGTTGAGAAATCTTACAAAGAACAGTTTGTACATTGATTTAAATATTCTTGAACTCATACTCAGAGTTCATTCCGACAGCTTTAAGGGCTGTGCTGAAGGTCACAGCTTCACCATTTTGCTGAGGAACACCAGATACATTCTTACCTCCTAGAATC
Source organism: Rattus rattus (assembly GCF_011064425.1). Classification (NCBI taxonomy): domain Eukaryota; kingdom Metazoa; phylum Chordata; class Mammalia; order Rodentia; family Muridae; genus Rattus; species Rattus rattus. The sequence goes on along the minus strand of NC_046165.1, from coordinate 33,265,248 downwards.
ATGTCACTTCTGATTATCACAGAGTCATTAACCTTATCAGGAAGAACATTCCCCAAATAAGGAACACAAAGTAAAATATATACTTTATTATACAAACAAGACATATGTCTACAGAAACTGTCAGCGTTTAAGACCTGTGCCCCGTTGTCTCTGTTCCAAGGATGGGAACAATCTTACAACATCCCTTCTGTGGCTATGCAGGACCTGGCATAGGCCTAGGAATCATTAGAAAGATACCCTCTGGGCTCAGCCCGAGCCATATATTCACACACCTTGTGTATGGCTCTGATCTCATCCTGACATCTGAAGAAATAAGTGACATTTACAACTACAATATTTTAACAATACACTTTTCTAATTGTAGAATTTTTTCCATGTCTAGAAATGACCCTGCACCGTTACTTACATTTTATAAGTTGCAATGAGAGGAAAGAGTGATAGTGAGAGAGAATGTTTTTATCACTATGTTGACTATTCTACCCTATGGAAAACCTCAAACTCTGGGTTATCCATCTTAGATGGACATCAAGTTCTTAGGCTGCTTTTGGTATCATTTGTACTCCACGGTATTTTACAGCAGTAGACAGCAGCAGGCAGATGTGTGAGAGCACCCATAGGCAGATGGCATCCAGTGTTACAGTTCTCATGCTGGGTAGACTTTGTTCTATGAATTTACAGCCCTTGGATAGACACAGGACACTAGCGCTCTTAGCTCTGCAAGTGCTAAGGCTTTCTGTATGCAGAGTCAGGATCCTGTATCCCCTTAAAAACATCTGCCGCTTCAGCTTCTGGACAGGCACTTGATATTAGGATTTCTCAGACACTGGCCAGTGCTGTGATTGTGGGTCTAAAGTGTCTAAGAAACTTAGCTAAAAGAGTAAGACAGTCCTTTGAAACTCTTCTACTGGCTAGAGTTATGGGTTCCCTCTCTTTCCTTATTGCCTTCTACCCACTTCAGCCTCCATTCTCTGTGGACTTTCTACTTCCCTGAGTTCATTGTTCTTTCTCAGGCACCCTCTTCCTGTTCTGCTGGTTCTCTTCAGCTGCAAGTTCAAGGTCATTGCTGGTTTGGAAATAATGCTCAGCTGCTGCCATCACACTGCCCTTGGTGCCTCTGTATTATTTCTGCGATTTCTCTTTATTGCCTGTTGAGCACACATGACTTACAGTCAGAAAGCAAACAAAACCAAAACAAACAAAGAACAACAGGCAAAAACCTAGTGCTTGAGCATTGGGAGAAGCATCGCAAGAGAATGCCATACATCTGACTCAATAAATCAACTGAACAGTTAGACCACGTAACAAGAAAGGGAGAGGCAGCACCAATCACAATGCAGATTAGATGTAAATAGAAATCTTGTTTTCGCACTAATTACAGCAACCTTTGATGGAAATGGGGAAAATATCTAGTACAAACTGTTTCAAAGGTCTTTAGTTGGGTCTGTACTGTGAAAAGCTTAAGCAATCAGCTGTGGTCATTGTGTGTCTTTCTTCAAGCATCTGTAGAGTGTTCAAAGTAAAGATTCTTGGTCTAATATGACTTTTGACTGTTTGTGCTTTAATTCAAGGGAGCAAACAAGAATGGAATCCTTTTGGTTTAGGTCTGCTCAGTCCCCAATTCCTTTGAATGTTATGCTTAAAATGTCTAAACACAACAGTTGTAATAATAGAAAACCATCAAGTTTGATAGATTCTAATAGGGTTTTCATAATTCTCAACATCTCCTCAGTGCCTCAGGAAAGGATTAGTTCTCTTATCTCTTTCATTATTACTTTAACTCATTGAAATTTTATTTTATGCATAAATATATTTTTATGAATTGTAGAAATAGGTAACATCTTATTGTTAGGTATGTACCTAAGTTTTATAGTTTGATATGAGACAACATATGAAAATGGACCTGCTCTCCAGGTTCCCTCAGAATCCCTCATTCCCTGTTACAGATTTAGCTTTTATATCGTACCCACTATTTAGACCTCTACAGTCACGGGCTTGCTGATCTTTCCTCAGAGGCTCTTCCTTACATAATCCAGCCATTTTAGTTAACTGGTCGTTTTCATCCATTCTTTAACCTCCTGGCCTCTTGGCTTGACCCTTCCCTTTCCTCTTCTTCCCTGCTCCTCTCCTCTCTTCACATTGCCTATCTCAGTCTCGTTATGTTCACTCCACCTTTCAGATGTTCCTGCCTCTGCCTATGCTCTCCCTACAATAAACTTTGTCCGCCACCATACCTAGGAGTAGTCATCTTTTCCTTTATATTTTGTTATTCATTCACTCATATCTATGATACCTTGAATCAATAGCTTTCAATTCTTTTCTAAGGATAAGTATTAGCATTAGATGAAGCATCTCTGTGAAAAACTCCCACAACCCTCATCAGAAATGGAATCAGAGATAATTTATTCTGGAACCATGTGAAGTGACCCTGGCCCAGAAATACTGATTTAGTTTAGCCGAAATTCAATGTTCCAACATGGAAACAGTTTCTACCAGGTGTTGATGCTTTTGTTTTTGTTTTTTATTTTTAACTTTGTTTTATAGTTTTACAAAACATAGAAGGTAATAAATCAAGGCAAATTACAAATATATTGGAAGATACTTTGATGAAATGGTGTGAATCAATGAAGCTATATGCAATTTCTGAGATCTTGGAAGAAAGCTCTAAACAACATGAGAGTTTTGCAACCTCTGTTTCTCTATAGCATAATTTTTTTGTCCTTGGAATGTGCTTTCCCATGCCCCACCCAGGAATAATCAATAGGAGTTGGTTTTGCTTCAGGTTATCCATCATTTCACCCATTATTTTTCAGAATGATGCTTTCAAGCAGGACTTGTTCTGAGTGTATTAAGCCTAAATTCATGTGGCCTTGCCCTAGTGACTTATACAAAACTTGAACTCAAGTAAACCTTGCTTATATGACCTTGCTAATCCTCAGAAAGCCTTCAGAATATAAATTCCCTGATGTCCTAAATAAGGTTGTCTACTGCATGAGACTTTATTTCTTAGCCTCCACTGTCCCAAATAGAGCTGTGACAGTGCATGAGAGGGGCAAGTCCATCAGAATTGGAGGACCTTCTCTGTAGGCTCTCAAGATGTCCCCTGATGCTATTTTTAGGTTTTCTCATTGGTAAAAGCTATTTCTTTGTGATATCAATAGATTCTGAAAGATTTCTTTTTGTTTGTTTTTATCTATTCTCATAAGATTCCAGATCTGACACAGAGAAAGGCAAGAAGTGGCTGTTCTGGAGAGCCAGTGTTAGACCGAGATAAAGTAATTAACTTCTCCATAGTACTTGGAATATAATCACCCGAATTGTCTCTGAAGATATCCATTGCTTTCAGGAGTTTTCATTCATAGCTGAAGTTTTCATTCACAGAAGGCTTTGAACGTTCTGGGCCAGAATTTTTTCAAAAAATTATTTATGCTCATAGTTAACTGATCTTCACTAGTTGAAATACGTATGAAATCATCTGAATTTCTGAAAGAAATATACACCTTTTAAGTAAAGATTTATTCTATGTTCCCAGATATTATATAAGGAACATTAATGTGAACTGCAGAGATATCTGACCAAATGCCTTTATTACCAAAGAGGGGGAGAGAAATTAGACAGAAGTAATTACTAGTGGATATTTTAATTGTTTTGGAAAGAAAGGTGCTTCACCCGCTACGTTTAAGGTGACAGACACATCACCATAGCGGAATCACAGTTAATATTCTCGTTGGTCTTCGAGTCAGAGTGTTATTCTGTGCTTTTGTCAAGATTCACATTCTTCCTCCCTACAAACATCACTAAGTAATATGTCTAACAGCGGTGATTAATTGAGTTGCACAGTTTTTGTTTCTGCACCCTTCAAATCAGTTTTCTGTGAAAAGAAAATTCCTCCTGACAACTTTCCCTTAGCATCTTTAAGTAATTTGTTAATAGCTCATGCTGATTACTGTTAAAATATCAGTTTCCAGTATCATTATTGTTCTTGTAAAGATAATACGTTTTCCTTTAGTGCATTGGCGCACTTGTTACTTTAAGTACAATAGTTTTACTGTAATGTGTGTATAAGCTTCCCTGCCAGCCAGACTCCCTTCCGTCCCTCTCTCCTTCCTTCCTTCTGTCCTTTCTCCCTTTGTTCTTCTGTCCTTCCTTTCTTCCTTCCCCATTCCATTCTGCAAGTTTATCTGTGTTTCCCTGCTTCTAGCTCTTGCTTTCTTTTCTTTCCCCATTTCCCTCCCCTAAACTCAAATGTTTCTCTCTGATAGAATTATTTTTTATCACGTTTCTATTTTTGAAATACTCTGTGTTAATCAGATTATTTAAAATTTTTGTTGCTGAGCAAATACTTGATATCTAGTATTCATGTCACTTTGAGTTTATACTAATAGTTCTAATTATACTTAATAAACAAAAAATAGAGGGCCCTTTTTCTAGGATACATCCTCATCAATCCAGGTAATGAGTGATCCAGGTTAATCTCATTACTGCAGTGAACCTGCCTGAATTCTGATTAACAACTGCTGATGCGCTATCACTTGTCTCAGGACTTTCTACGGCCTTCAACCAAAACCTTGTGAGACCCTTTATAAAGTCACTGTCTCACAATTAGAAATTAGAGCAGAATCAGCTTTACATTTTAGCCATTTGCTCTAGCAACTTCTGAACTCAAAACCTGTGTCTGGGGATATGTTTTAGTATTGGGTGTCTCTAACCATTTTTGTTACTGAACTCTCACCCACAGATTTGGAAACTCATGTTATCTGCACATTTTATTTTATCTCTGCATGTATTTATCCACTTTTCACACTGACATATATCCGCATAGCCATGTGGGAGAGAAACAAAATTCTGACCTGACTTTCTTCATTTTAGGATTGAAAATTGCCAAGAGTTTTAAGTGTATCAGCGAGAAATTATGACATGTTTCTTAATGTCATTTCCAGAGGTGCACGTAGGCATGAGCATTGATTTCCATGGGCCACCATAAGAACATCTAAATCATATCCCTAACAATAGTTTCTATTTTGTATTTTGAAACTTTCATTTTGTAAAATCCATAAGGATTACAACAAGGTATGGAAATATAGTCAATCATTTCCTCCATTTTGCAGCTGAAATGTGAGCACAAAGAATCCAGAATGCGAATTACCTGATAAAAAACTTTTGGTGAAGGTAATGGGTTTATTATTCAAGTTTCAAGTGGTTAAACCCTTTGATTTATCAACACCACTGATAGCGACTCATTATAAAAAGAGGGAAATGTTCCAGGGGTAAGCTTTAATTTTACATCACATTTTTATTACAATAAATAAGAAAAGGAAATGAAAAAAAATGGATTCCAATGTCATAGCTGGTTAATTTATGTCCAACAGGACAACAAGTATATATATATGTCAAAATTAATGGTTCCAGAATACATTCATATATATATATATATATAGGCAGATATATATGTCTATGGATACATAGCATTGGAAGATAAAATATACATTCTTAAGTGAAATTAATAGTATAACCAAACCATATATATACATATATATGCAAATGATACATCAATGCTAAAAATAAAAAAGTCTTTATTTCATTGCCTGAAAAAATATAATGCATACATCAGTCTCTAGGCTATTTCATTGAAAACAATAATGTCTGTCATTTAGGAAATGCTACATAAAATTTAATTATTTTAATTATTTTAACTTGAACATTGTTTCCTCTCACATTTAATGTCCCTGTTTGGTTTTATTTTGCTTTAGTTTTGTTGGAATAGTGCATGGGAACTAAGCAACCAAGTTCTGTAAGTGTAAAAGTAATTTTGAGCTGGATGTACTGAAACAGACCTTTAATCCTTTCACAGCACATGGAGAAGAGGCAGCTCTCTTTGAGTTTGAGGCAGGTCTGGTCTGCGTAATGAGTTTCATGCTAGTTGGCGCTTCACACCGGTAATCCTGTCTCAAGCAAAACAAACAACAATAATAATAATTGGCAGTTTACCGAGTGGCTGTTAAAATCATCTTTATTCAATAACAACTTTTTAAATCTATGCTGTATCTCTATAATTTTGAAAACAGACTCTGCCAGAGAACAGCAACAATAACTATTGATAAGCTTGAACAATTAAAAACTGTTATAAATTATTTAAAATTACACTTCAATTTTTTCATAAGGTATGAATATCTTATCCTCAGTACTTAGAAAGTTGGTAACAATCAAAATAGCATTTCTGACAGTGTTGCATATTTCTGTAAGTTCATTAATATTTTCTGAATGAAGCTGAGATACTTTACATCAGTTTTAAAGCATTTAATTCATATTAACATACCACAAAACACATTTATCTCTTATTATGTAATGAGATATAAAAGCGCCTAATTTTGGCAGTGTTTGATAAAAGAGAATGAATATAAATAATACTCTTTCTGCATATTCCCGCTCCTTTATGGCGCTCTGACGAGCCAACAGCTGAGCCACACAAAGGACAGTTGACACATAAAGAACACAGATGCCAAAGTCAGGAATAAAATTTTTAGCATTAACATCTGTGTCCATGCAAAGCTCTTGGCTCTTCTTCATACTGATTCAACATGGCCGGTGGATTGTTAATTCTTCTACTAACTGGGATTGCAAACTCTGACCTGCCCAGGAAAACAGACTTGCGGAAACTGTTACAAAGTTTCCTCTTAGGAACTGATCATCTGGGCTCTGGGTAGTCAGAGATCATAGGATTTGTGAAATTTTCCAAAAGAGAAATAAGAATGAAAACAAATATATTTTCCAAGAATAACCTCAAATCTGTCTTCTATATTACAAGATAATTCTCAAAATTGATTTCAAAAATTAATCATCATTAATGAAAATTTTCAGAACTGATAAGTTAATTGGTTAAATTTCTGAAAGAATTTGTCTTAGGAATTATAAAACCTTCCATATTAATTTTGGTGACATTAATGACATGTTCTAAAATTTGTAGCAAACCACAAACACTGAATTGAACTGCATTATTGCCTTTTCCAATGTAAATATTTATAATATTATCATAAATATGGAAGGTCTTAAAAAGAATGTTACAAGACATATCTTATATGTATATAATGGTAGAGTAAATATTTAACTATTTTCTGATATTCTCAAAACAGACTTAAATTTCACTTACTATTTCTGTTCTTATAATTTTAGTTTTTATTCTACTTTTAAATGTTAAACTCAGTTCTAATTATTTCATTAATAAAATACTTATTATAAGCAAAGAAAATATAGAATGAAATAAGACTCAAACTTAAACTAGCCAAGAGAAAATTTCAGGTGAAGCCAAAGTAAATAATTAGTTGTGACTAATATAAGAGAATTGCAAAAAAAACTTCATATATTTTGATGAGAATCTTATAAATTTTTTCACTGTGCTAAAGACATCTTTCTACCATAGCAAGAGGTAAAACACATGAAGAAACTATAATTCTTTGAAATAAATATTAACAGATATTCAATTACTAACGTGCATATGAAACACCTTAATTTATCTCCAAAGCTAATTACTCTTTAGTTTCAGAGCCTTTCATACTGGGTTTTGTGTGTTGGGGTTTTGTGTGTAGAGGAATCATTTGGATGACATTGTCAGCTCTTGTTGCCAAGTTGTGACATTTTCTTCCAAAGACAGCATCTGGCTTTTTGGCAAAATCCATTGGTAGTTTTTCAGCACCTCTAGGTCCGTTACATGGCTGGCTGCTTCTGAAGACCGTTTTTTACACTGCTGAAATGAAGGACTATATAAATCACGGAAACATTCAGTGTTGTTGATTTAAGTAGTGGTTTAGGAACTAGGACTACATACAGATAAGCATAGCACAGGTTCTGAATACCAAGATGTCGCTATAGTGCTGGTGTCTCATATGTGTGTGCTCAACGGGCATTTTATAAATTTGGTGCAGGAAAATAAAATACTTGGTGGGGTTCATACATATATTCTTTATATATTTACATTGATTAGTTTCAAAAAGAAATGATTTTTTGGGTTTTTTGGGTTTTTTTTTGTTTTTTTTTAAATCTGTTCTTATAGAAAGGCAAGAGGACTCTCAGAGACAGGGGCAATAAATACTACTAAGGGAAGAGTTTCTCCCAGACACAACAGAACATTTACATATGTAAACACAGCAATTTTGACAGTATACACTTCAAGCTAGAGAAAATCCCAGCATAGAGATGGGAAGGGCAGTACAAAATTCTACCACTAACCCTGGTTGACCCCAAACTCATGATCTTCCTACTTCTGCCTCCTTCAATAAATTTTATGTGCATGAGCCATCGATATCAACTGGACATCTCTTATACCAAATGAAGCTTCCAGTATCAGAATTGGGTTAGATCTAATGGAGTTTTTGGTCAAAGGGGTTCCATGTTAACCTTCCCAAGATGATCATGCTATGGCCAGGAATGGTGCCTCTCCATAAACTGATGGTTCTTACCTACTACAAAATGATTGCCGGGACCTATTGCTGAAGACAATACTTACACAACACATTGCACATGGAGACATTCCGCTAATGCCTGCCTAGAACCTTCATGTCATCTGACTAGTGTTCACAGTATTGGAAAATACTCCTCAGGCTATTCAATGAGAAAGATAAACAGCAACAAATACTGCAAACCAATCTAGAAGAGCGATTTCCTTGCAAGACACACTGGAACAATAGTGGCACAAACCTTGAAGGAGTAACCAACCAACATCTGATTTGTGTTAAGTTCCATTCCATGAGGTAACATCCATACTAAACACTTTTTAGGTAACCAAGAAACTGAGATTTGATAGGCTAGAGACTCTGGGGAAAGCAAAATACAGCAGTTTTAGTAAAGCAACCCAGCAAACAAGTGACGCCTGACTACATTACTCTGTACTCACACCTTCTGCATCTGTGCCTTGCTCAGCCATCATTACGGAAGCGTCTTCCAGCAAGAGATGGGAATATATACAGACACCCCAAACCACACAATATATAGATAGAGACCTAAGAACACTATGCACTAAAGGGGATTTCCCCAGCAAATCTCTCCCTCAGAGCCCAGGGAACTTTGCAGAAGACTTGGCAGAAAGATTGTGAGAGCCAAAGGGAATAGAGGACACCAAGAAGTCAAGGACTTGTGGACATAACAGGACTAGTACAAATATGAACTCACAGAGACCCTTTCAGCATGCACAGGGGCTGCACAAAACTGAACATTATGGGATTCTTCGGTGGAGAGAAGTAGACACATGCTTGTTGCAGTTAAAAAAAAAAAACCAAAAAGTCGTTCCTGTGCTTATTGCTCTGTGCTTCTCCCTGGGGCTGAAATTCCCTGAGCAGGGAGCTTGTTCTCTCACAAACTCCAGCTCCTCTGGGCTACAGGAACTATTGCTAATTTATCTCAGAGGCTCCACATTGCATTGGGCAGTGCAAGCTGTAGCTTGCATCTTGCCACACTGTTCTCTAAGAGTTAGTTTCGACACCGGTGGGGCCAAATAGAGTAACCATAATTTATCTCTGGTTAGTATCTCTGCCAGAGGTTCTCTACTGGCTGAAACTCTGGTTCCAGCTACCCAGTAAAATCAGGGCTCTAGAAGTCCAGCATGGATTGGTCTATCATGTCTCCCTACCACAGACTCCGCTCACACTCCCAACAACCCAGTTTGACTGGGTTTATTGGCAAACTGGTAAACTGTAATTTATCAATCAGATTGATATGTGAAATTCTCAATCCACAATACATCCACACGAAAAACTCACAACCAATTGATAAAGTTATAAAGTGCCCAACTAGATAAGATAAATTTGCCTACAGAAATCCATCCCAGCTACCTTGGCAATACAAGACCACCAGGATCTAGGTCATCCTTCTCCATCTCCATCTTGATTCTCCTAGTTCCTTCTCTACTGTTTCTCCCTCTCCTGTTCCTGCCTCCCTTCCTTCTAGTTCAATGACAGGCCTTGTTTTATCTTGTCTGCATGATAACACCAACCTACACATCTCCAATTCATAATCAATTGCAAATGAAAATATTTTTCTCCAAAGGAGTCTCATCAATCAATCAATCAATCAATCAGTCAATCAATCAACAACAGGTAAATATAATTCACTGGTGCCTTTGATGTTCTTTGTCTCATAATAGTAAGTCCAGTTTTTTTTTTAAAGCTTGAAGTCCTTTGCATATAAATCATGGCTACTGATTTGGGGTTTTTAATACAATGCCCATGATTCTCTGCATCTGTATGTTTTTCTGATATTTCTCCTCACTATTTTTTATTTGGTTGTTTTTGTCATATTCTGTATATTCTGATTTATTTATTTTTGTTTGTTTCTTATTTTGTTTTCTCATTGTTCCTTAGGTACCTATTTGAATAAAAAGAAAGCATGTGGATCAACTGAGAGGAAAAGTAAGGAAGAACTTGGAGGATTAGAAAGGAAAGTGTAAACAGAAAATACTACATGAAGAAAAAAAAAAAGCAAAAACAAAAAAACTACCACTAGCTGAAGTGCTGTTGTTTTCTGGCAGTTCCTTTCTGAGGAAGAGTTATGTAATACCTGGTTGGTACAGGGAAGGCCCTGTTCCCAAGACACATTGGAAAATATAAATAAACTCCACGGGATAAAACAAGTAGAAGGAAATTCATAGCTATAGTGATCTGGAACTAAGTATAGAGCCATTGGATATAGGAGGAATTAGAAGAGGCATAGTGGGTACAGTTTAAACACACTTTATATAATTCTTAAGATTTTAAACGTTGTGTTTATACTGTTCTCCCTTGTTTGGCGAAAAGCTTCTTTTCTTAATTGGATATTTTCTATATCTGTACTTCAAATGTTATCCCACTTTCCAGTTTCCCCTCTGAAAATCCCTTATCCCTTCCTGCCACCCTGCCTCCTTGAGGGTGCTCACCCACCCAACCACCCATTCCCTCACACCTCCCTGCCCAGGCATTCTGCTACACTCAGGCATCGTGGCTAAAAATTTAAACAAAGAAGAAATTAATTTCTGCACTGTAAAATGATAATTATACTTCAAGATATTTCTGTATAGTTTCAGTTATAACAGATGTGAACAGGGTTCATATGAATACTGAATGCATGATCAACAGACAAGCGATAAGACAAGATTATTTTAATTCTTCTGAATTATAATTACACAATGCACTAAGTTCTGATGCAATGATAAATAAGATATAGTCACAGGTATATTTTCAATATGTATTTTATGTTGATTTATTTTGGCCCAAATTTCAAATAAAATAAAAATGATAACTTGCATGACTATAGAAATATTATTAGGAATATTTTGTAATTATAGATTACTCCATTAAATTTTTAACCTAAAATTACTAAGTTTTTTACTCTGTAGAAGTAACACCTCCTGGTTCCACAAAAAATGTTTTAATCCTGTTTTTCTTAAGTGTCTTATACTTAGAAAATATTTTGTCATCTGGGAATAAAAACTCATATATCTTGATGACACCAAGATAGTGGCATTTTGTAAGTTCATACATTGATTTGGTGTTTCAGCTTTGAAGGAATTGCAGAGGATAGCTTCAAAGATTAGTTAAAGTGAAAATTTAAAATCAAAGTAGCAATTTGATAGCTGTGAAATCAACTGCGGTCATTATATTTCTCATGAGTAAATGAGTGTGAAGCTGTTTTAGATATATCTAATGAGGAATATATATGTGTGTGTGTATATATATATATATATATATATTCCTAATCATATAACCTAAATTATTGGAGTAGTTGTGGAAAAGCACAACCACATTTTAGATGATGCTCAGGGAACCTTTTTATCGCCCTGTACAAAGCTTAAGTCCAAGTGGATCAAGGACCTTCACATCAAACCAGATAACCTCAAACTAATAGAAGAAAAAGTGGGGAAGAGTCTTGAACACATGAGCACTGGGGAAATTTCCTGAACAAAACACCAATAGCTTGTGCTCTAAGACCAAGAATCGACACGGGATCTCATAAAACTGCAAAGCTTCTGTAAGGCAAAAGACACTGTTGTTAGGACAAAACAGCAACCAACAGATTGGGAAAAGATCTTTACCAATCCTACATCTGATAGAGGGCTAATATCCAAAATATACAAAGAACTCAAGAAGTTAGACTCCAAAGAGCCAAAGAACCCTGTTAAAAATGGGCATAGAGCTAAACAAAACATTCTCAGCTGAGGAATATTGAATGGCTGAAAAGCACCTAAATAAATGCTCAATATCTTTAGTCATCAGGGAAGTGCAAATCACAAGGACCCGAGATTCTACCTCACACCAGTCAGAATGGCTAAGATAAAAAACTCAGATGACAACAAATGCTGTCAAGGATGTGGAGAAAGAGGAACACTCCCTCATTGTTGGTGGGATTGCAGACTGGTTCAACCATTCTGGAAATCAGTCTGGAGGTTCCTCAGAAAATTGGACATTGAACTACCTGAGGACCCAGCTATACCTCTCCTGGGCATATACCCAAAAGATGTCCCAAGACATAACAAAGACACGTGCTCCACTATGTTCATAGCAGCCTTATTTATAATAGCCAGAAGCTGGAAAGAACTCAGATGCCCTTCAACAGAGGAATGGATACAGAAGATGTGGTATATCTACACAATGGAGTACTACTCAGCTATCAAAAACAATGACTTCACGAAATTCATAGACAAATGGTTTGACCTAGAAAATATCATGCTGAGTGAGGTAACCCAATCACAGTAAAACGCAGATGTCATGCATTCACTGATAAGTGGATAGTAGCCCAAAAGCTCAAATCACCCAAGATGCAATCCACAAAACATGTGAAGCTCAAGAGAAGGATGACCAAATTGCGGATGCTCCTCTCCTTCTTAAAATGGGGAACAAAAAATATTCATAGGAAGTGATATGGAGTCAGAGTTTGGAGCAGAGACTGAAGGAACCTTCAGAGCCTGCTCCATGTGTGCCCCATGTATATATATACAGTCACCAAGACTAGATATGATTGATGAAGCAAAGAAGGCACATGCTGACAGGAACCTGATATAGATATCTCCTAAGAGACACAGCCAGAGCATGTCAAACACAGAAGTAAATGGTAGCAGCAACCACTGAACTGAGAATGGGAACCCCGTTGGAGGAATTAGAGAAAGGATTAAAAGAGTTGAATGTGCTTGCAACCCCGTAAGAACAACAATGCCAACCAACCAGAGCTTCAGGGACTAAACCACTACCCAAAGACTTTGTACTTAGACTGAGTCATGGCTCCAACTGCATATGTAGCAGAAGAAGACCTTGTTGGGCACCAGTGGAAGGAGAAGCCCTTGGTCCTCCCAAGGTTGGACTCCCAGTGTAGGGGAATGTTGGGGGGCAGGAAGGGAGAGTGGGTGGGGAAGGCCGTGATAGAAAAAGGGGAGGTGAGATAGGGGGCTTATGTCTGGGAAACCGGGAAAGAGAATAACATTTGAAATGCAAATGTAAAAAAATCCAGTATAAATAAAAAACGGGGAAAAAATGGAAAAAAAGAATAGGATAGGGAGGCAAAGATTAAAACAGAGGCAGAAGGAATACCCATTGAGAGCCTGCCCCACATGTGGCCCATACATATACAGCCATCCAATTAGACAAGATGGATGAAGCAAAGAAGTGCAGGCCGACAGGAACTGGATGTAGATCTCTCCTGAGAGACACAGCCAGAATAGAGCAAATACATAGGCTAATACCAGCAGCAAACCACTGAACTGAAAACGGGACCCCTATTGAAGGAATCAGAGAAAGGACTGGAAGAGCTTGAAGGGGCTCGAGACCCCATATGAACAACAATGCCAAGCAACCAGAGGTTCCAGGGACTAAGCCACTACCCAAAGACTATACATGAACTTACCCTGGACTCTAACCACATAGGTAGCAATGAATAGCCTAGTAACAGCACCAGTGGAAGGGGAAGCCCTGGGTCCTGCTAAGACTGAACCGGGGAGGGCGGTAATGGGGGGAGGATGGGGAGGGGAACACCAATAGAGAAGGGGAGGGGGAGGGGCTAGGGGAATGTTGGCCCGGAAACCGGGAAAGGGAATAACATTCAAAATGTAAATAAGAAATACTCAAGTTAATAAAAAGAAAAAAAAGATTATAGGAGCAAGAGTGTTCATGGACATCAATGGAACATAGACCCCCACAACACACCCTAAGTCGGGCTCCTAGGGACTCACAGAGACAGAAGGAAGGAGCTAAAATAATAGAAGCTGCATAGGTCTTTGCTATTTCCTCGGATGCATGCAGTACTTGTTAGGCTTGGTATTTTGTGGGTCAGCTAACAGTGAGAGTGAGGGCATCTCTATCTCTTGCCTTCAGATTGTTTTCCCCTCCTGGGTTGTTACATCCAGCCTTGATTTGATGGTCTGTCCTTAGTCTTATTGCAACCTGCTATGCTGTGTTCGGTTAATATCACTGGGAGGACTGGTTTTTTCTGAAGGGAAACTGAGGAGCAGTGAATGGGGGAAAGGGGCATGGGCGGAGGCGGGGGGGGGGACGTGGAGGGGAGGGGAGGGGAGGACTGACTGAGCAGAAAGCAGGGAAGGGAGACTTCAGTTGGGATGTATTGTATGGAAAAAGAATAAAGAAAAAAAAGAGGGAAATTGTGGCAAAGCAAAGTACGGAAATAACATTTCCAAGGTTCTGTTTAAATGTTTGCAAAGCTTTGGAATGATCAGAGATGGCTAGTGTTTACATGTTGTAGAAAGGGGGACGTGAGGAGACAAAGCCGAGAGCTGACACCCTGCTAGTTGCAGCCAAACTGTCCTGCTGAGAGGTTCACTAACAACACAAGCTGGACCAGCTGAGAGGAGAAAATCTGTTCAACAGATTTTGTCCAACGCTTGTAATTACTTAATGAAGTATTATTGTATTATTGTCTGCTCGAAGTTTGTCATGTAACATCACACTGTAGGGACTGATCTCAGGAATGTTAATCCAAAATGTGGTGTGTAGGTCCGAAAGAGTGGACATGGCATCAGACTAGGGATGGCTTTGTAGAAATAGGGGAAAGTCTGAAACAAAAATATCACGTAGGAGGCCCGGAAAAATGATTAAGCACGGCGATATTTTATAGAAGGACAACGATGCCCTATCTTCTCCACTTCTTGGTGAAACACGCAGATAATGGAATGGAGGGTAGGAAAAGGGACAGAAAAGTATACATATAAATCCAGTTTAGAAGTCTTTTTTCTGATAACATGGAGGTCTATATTGCTATGTAAATCTTAATAATATATTCTTATACAAAGACATTAACAAGTGCTACCAATAGTGGAAAATGGCACTTTCAGTAGTTGACAGTGTTTAATTTATAAATAAGAAATCATGACAATGAAGGGCTTTTATGGAGTATCCCAATTTTTTGTACCAAAAACTGTTCTTGACCATCATAAACTGTGGGGACCTAATTATTTCTTTCTAGTCCCCTGAATTATTCATTCATATATATCTGAATTTGATTTATTATAGTAAATACTATTTACATTTTTATTAATTTAATTCCCTATAGTGGAAATATTGGTAAATAAGTATATATGTATATATAAGTATTTATATAAATAAGTATATATAAGCATATATATCTTTTTTAATGTGAGCTACTATATGACAACATAAATATATTATATAAGCTACTATATTACTCTATGCTACCTGGTTATTATTTGAGGGAGTTATAATTTTAAAATTAGAATAATCTATTTTTATAGATTTTAAATTATTTTTGTAAAATAAATGCAGGCATAAAGTTGTATCAATACTTACTAAAGTCTAAAATTTTTAGAAACATGCAGGATTTATTCACCTATATATAATGTTTCACATCTGTTAGTATTTCTACATATTACAATATATATGCAAAAAAGAAAAAATGCAAATTTATGTATTAATAGGTAAACATTAGAGCTCTCTGTGTAGAAATAGCATATATGAGGCATATTCATAGAGTTTGGGTCCTGCATCTGCTACTGCACAGAGATAGACACTAGGGGAGGCAGGACTCTCAGGAGTTTGTTCTTATCCCACACCATGCTGGGTGGGTGTTGGGCTGTAGGGAATTCCTATAGGGAAGGCACTACTCCAGGTGGGAAAGTACAGTCAGCCTCATGTGACAGCCTCAGCTGGACGTCTCAGAAGAGCTGAGAATGGAGTAAGGGCCTCAGGACTGGATTTAGGCCAAGCAGAGCCAATGGGGGAGGGGGGCCAGGAGCTCTAGCTGGTCCCATGGTGTTTGTAGGTGAAGGCCTCCCATGGGCCCCACAGTGCATTCAGATAAAAAGAGACAGCCCATGGTTCTGAATCATTTATTTCCATGATGGAAAGTGGATGCATAAAACCATATCCCACTTCTCAGTGTGGGCTTGAAGTTAAATTCCTTTTACAGGAAGGAATGACTGAGAAGGAAAGCTTATTGGCTAAGCCATCCAGGATTCTAGGTACCTCATTAAAATGGAGATCTGTCTTGAGCCTACATCTTGGTCTGAGATGTTAGGGATGCCTCTTTTACATGTGGAAGGACTTGGGATGTTTCCCTTACTTGACTGATGGCACCAAATCAATCTGGTTCTGACAAAGCCTCTATCATCCCTTCAGAGTCATAGGGGTTTCAAAGCCTTAAGTTCGATTAAGGACCAGGATACCTCTCATGGTCCACTGCTCCACATATGACTATTATTAGCAGTAGTATGCCTGCTAGTGTCTTAAAATAAATTATCAGTGAATATATTCCAATAAAAATGATGGGTTCTCTCAATATTGAACAATTTCTTTTATCAGAAATCTTCAAAGTGCAGATGATAACCAAATATGAATGAAGCAGAGACAATTCAAATACATTAATCTATTTCATAAATAATATGG